>NW_028227313.1:757924-816610 GCF_978045245.1 Mus caroli | reverse complement strand
ATTCCAGGTCCTACAGTGTGATTTTCTCATTTTAAGACTTTTTCAGTGTTTCTCACCATATTCCAGGTACTACTGCGTGATTTTCTCATTTTTCGACTTTTTCAGGGTTTCTCACCATATTCCAGGCTACTGCGTGATTTTCTCATGTTTTCGACTTTTTCAGAGTTTCTCACCATATTCCAAGTCCTACTGTGTGATCTTCTCATTTTAATACTTTTTTACCATATTCCAGGTACTACAGTGTGATTTTCTCATTTTTTTACTTTTTCAGGATTTCTCATCACATTCCAAGTCCTAGAGTGTGATTTTTGCTTTTTTCGAATTTTTCAGGGTTTCTCAACAGATTCCAGGTCCTACAGTTTGTTATTCTCACTTTTCGTCTTTTTCAGGGTTTCTCACTAGCTTCCAAGTCCTACTGCCTGATTTTCTCATTTTCCGACTTCTTTCAGGGTTTCTCACCATATTCTGGGTCCTACTGCATGAATTTCTCATGTTTTGACTTTTTCAGGGTTTCTCACCATATTCCAAGTCCTAGAGTGTGATATTCTCATTTTTTGACTTTTTCACTGTTTCTCACCATATTCCAGGTCCTACAGTGCGATTTTCTCTTTTTTAAAAATTTTCGGGGTTTCTTACTTATTCCAGGTTCTACATTGTCATTTTCTCATTTTTTGAATATTTCAGGTTTTCTCAACATATTCCAGGTCCTACACTGTCATTTTCTAATTTGCGACTTTTTCAGAGTTTCTCACCATATTCCATGTACTACAGTGTGATTTTTCTCATTTTTTGACTTTTTCAGGGTTTCTCACCATATTCCAAGTCCTACTGTGTGATTTTCTCATTTTTAGACTTTTTCAGTGTTTTCTCACAATATTCCAGGTACTACAGTGTGATTTTCTCATTTTTTTACTTTTTCAGGTTTTCTCATCATATTCCAAATCCTACAGTGTGATTTTCTCTTTTTCCGACTTTTAAAGTGTTTCTTACCATATTCCATGTCCTAGTCTGTAATTGTCTCCTTTTTCGACTTTTTCAGGGTTTCTCACCATATTGGAGGTCCTACTTGTGTGATTTTCTTATTCTTCGACTTTTTCAGGTTTTCTCACCACATTCCAACTCCTACAGTATATTTTTCTCATTTTTGACTTTTTCATGGTTTCTCATCATATTCCAAATCCTACAGTGTGATTTTTTCATTTTTCTACTTTTTCAGGGTTTCTCACCATATTGCAGGTACTTCAAGTTTGATTTTCTTATATTTCGACTGTTTCACGGTTTCTCTCCATATTTCAGGTCCTACTGTGTGATTTTCTCATTTTTTGAATTTTTCAGTGTTTCTCACCATATTCCAGGTCCTACAGTGTGTTTTTCTCATTTTTCAACTTTTTCAGGGTTTCTCACCATATTGGAGGTCCTACAATTGTGATTTTCTAATTTTTTAACCTTTTCAGGGTTTCTCTCCATATTCCAGTTCCTATAGTGTATTTTTCTTATTTTTTTTTACTTTTTCACGGTTTCTCATCATATTCGAAGTCCTACAGTGTGATTTTCTCATTTTTCGACTTTTTCAGGGTTTCTCACCATATTTCAGGTACTACAAGTTTTATCTTATTTTTAGACTTTTTCAGTGTTTCTCACCATATTCCATGTACTACAGTGTGATTTTTCTCATTTTTCGTCTTTTTCAGGGTTTCTCACTATATTCCAAGTCCTACAGTGTGATATTCTCATTTTTCGACTTTTTCAGTGTTTCTCACCATATTGCATGTACTACAAGTTTTATTTTCTTATTTTTGGACTGTTTCAGGGTTTCTCACCATATTCCAGGTCCTACAGTGTGATTTTCTCATTTTAATACTTTTTTAGTGTTTCTCACCATATACCAGGTACTACAGTGTGATTTTCTCATTTTTTGAATTTTTCAGTGTTTCTCACCATATTCCAGGTCCTACAGTGTGTTTTTCTCATTTTTCGACTTTTTCAGGGTTTCTCACCATATTGGAGGTCCTACAATTGTGATTTTCTAATTTTTTAACCTTTTCAGGGTTTCTCTCCATATTCCAGTTCCTACAGTGTATTTTTCTTATTTTTTTAACTTTTTCACGGTTTCTCATCATATTCGAAGTCCTACAGTGTGATTTTCTCATTTTTCGACTTTTTCAGGGTTTCTCAACATATTTCAGGTACTACAAGTTTTATCTTATTTTTAGACTTTTTCAGTGTTTCTCACCATACTCCAGGTACTACAGTGTGATTTTCTCATTTTTTGACTTTTTCAGGGTTTCTCATCGTATTCCAAGTCCTAGAGTGTGATTTTCGCATTTTTCGAAATTTTCAGTGATTCTCAGCATATTCCAGTTCCTACAATTTGATTTTCTAATTTTTCGACTTTTTCAGGGTTTCTCACCATATTGCATGTACTACAAGTTTTATTTTCTTATTTTTGGACTGTTTCAGGGTTTCTCACCATATTCCAGGTCCTACAGTGTGATTTTCTCATTTTAATACTTTTTTAGTGTTTCTCACCATATACCAGGTACTACAGTGTGATTTTCTCATTTTTTGAATTTTTCAGGGTTTCTCATCATATTCCAAGTCCTACAGTGTGATTTTCTCATTTTAAGACTTTTTCAGGGTCTCTCACCATATTGCAAGTCCTACAAGTCCTACAAGTTTGTATTTCTTTTTTTTTTTTTTTTTTTGGCTTTTTTCAGGACTTCTCAACATATTCCAGCTCCTACAGTGTCATTTTCTCATTTTTCGACATTTTCAGGGTTTCTTACCATATTCCAGGTCCTACAGTGTGATTTTCTCATTTTAAGACTTTTTCTGGGTTTCTCATCATATTCTGGGTCCTAGTCCATGATTTTCTCATTTTTCGACTTTTTCAGGGTTTCTCACCATATTCCAACTCCTACAGTGTGATTTTCTCATTCTTCGACTTTTTCAGGGTTTCTCACCATATTGCAGGTCCTACAAGTGTGAATTTCTTATTTTTGGACTTTTTCAGGGTTTCTCACCATATTCAAGCTCCTACAGTGTGTTTTTGTCATTTTTTTGTCTTTTTCACAGATTCTCATCTTATTCCAAGTCCTATATTGTGATTTTCTCATTTTTTGACTTTTTCAGGGTTTCTCACCATATTACAGGTACTACAAGTTTGATTTTCTTATTTTTCGATATTTCAGGGTTTCTCACCATATTCCAGGTCCTACAGTGCGATTTTCTCATTTTAAGACTTTTTCAGGGTTTCTCAACATATTCCAACTCCTTCAGTGTATTTTTCTCATTTTTTGACTTTTTTAGGGTTTCTCATCTTATTCCAAGTCCTACAGTGTGATTTTCTCATTTTAAGACTTTTTCAGGGTTTCTCAACATATTGGAGGTTCTACAAGTGTGATTTTCTTATTTTTCGACTTTTTCAGGGTTTACTCACCATATTCCAGCTTCTACAGTGTATTTTTCTCATTTTTTGACTTTTTCAGTGTTTCTCATCATATTCTAAATCTTACAGTGTGATTTTCTCATTTTTGGAATTTTTCAGGGTTTCTCACCATATTGCAGGGACTACAAGTTTGATTTTCTTATTTTTCGACTGTTTCAGTGTTTCTCACCATATTGCAGGTCCAACTGTGTGATTTTCTCATTTTGAGACTTTTTCAATTTTTCTCACCATATTCCAGCTACTACAGTCTGATTTTCTCACTTTTGACTTTTTCAGGGTTTCTCATCATATTCCAAGTCCTAGAGTGTGATTTTTCCAATTTTTCGCCTTTTTCAGAGTTTCTCACCATATTCCAGGTTCCACAGTGTGATTTTCTCATTTTTTGACTTTTTCAGGATTGCTCACCATATTCCATCTTCTACATTGTGATTTTCTCATTTTTCAACTTTTTCAGGGTTTCTCATCTTATTCCAAGTCCTACAGTGAAATTTTCTCATTTTTTGACTTTTTCAGGGTGTCTCATCTTATTCCAAGTCCTACAGTGTGATTTTCTCATTTTTCAACTTTTTCAGGGTTTCTCACCATATTGCAGGTCCTACACGTGTGAATTTCTTATTTTTGGACTTTTTCAGGGTTTCTCACCATATTCCAGGTACTACAGTGTGATTTTCTCATTTAAGACTTTTTCAGGGTCTCTCACCATATTGCATGTCCTACAAGTGTGTATATCTTATTTTTCTACTTTTTAACGGTTTCTCTCCATATTCCATCTCCTACCGTGTACTTTTGTCATTTTTTGTCTTTTTCACGGTTTCTCATTTTATTCCAAGTCCTACAGTGTGATTTTCTCATTTTTTAACTTTTTCAGGGTTTCTCACCATATTGCAGGTCCTACAAGTGTGAATTTCTTATTTTTCGACATTTTCAGAATTTCTCACCATATTCCAGGTCCTACAGTGTGATTTTCTCATTTTAAGACTTTTTCAGTGTTTCTCACCATATTCCAGGTACTACTGCGTGATTTTCTCATTTTTCGACTTTTTCAGGGTTTCTCACCATATTCCAGGCTACTGCGTGATTTTCTCATGTTTTCGACTTTTTCAGAGTTTCTCACCATATTCCAAGTCCTACTGTGTGATCTTCTCATTTTAATACTTTTTTACCATATTCCAGGTACTACAGTGTGATTTTCTCATTTTTTTACTTTTTCAGGATTTCTCATCACATTCCAAGTCCTAGAGTGTGATTTTTGCTTTTTTCGAATTTTTCAGGGTTTCTCAACAGATTCCAGGTCCTACAGTTTGTTATTCTCACTTTTCGTCTTTTTCAGGGTTTCTCACTAGCTTCCAAGTCCTACTGCCTGATTTTCTCATTTTCCGACTTCTTTCAGGGTTTCTCACCATATTCTGGGTCCTACTGCATGAATTTCTCATGTTTTGACTTTTTCAGGGTTTCTCACCATATTCCAAGTCCTAGAGTGTGATATTCTCATTTTTTGACTTTTTCACTGTTTCTCATCATATTCCAGGTCCTACAGTGCGATTTTCTCTTTTTTTAAAATTTTCTGGGTTTCTTACTTATTCCAGGTTCTACATTGTCATTTTCTCATTTTTTGAATATTTCAGGTTTTCTCAACATATTCCAGGTCCTACACTGTCATTTTCTAATTTGCGACTTTTTCAGAGTTTCTCACCATATTCCATGTACTACAGTGTGATTTTTCTCATTTTTTGACTTTTTCAGGGTTTCTCACCATATTCCAAGTCCTACTGTGTGATTTTCTCATTTTTAGACTTTTTCAGTGTTTTCTCACAATATTCCAGGTACTACAGTGTGATTTTCTCATTTTTTTACTTTTTCAGGTTTTCTCATCATATTCCAAATCCTACAGTGTGATTTTCTCTTTTTCCGACTTTTAAAGTGTTTCTTACCATATTCCATGTCCTAGTCTGTAATTGTCTCCTTTTTCGACTTTTTCAGGGTTTCTCACCATATTGGAGGTCCTACTTGTGTGATTTTCTTATTCTTCGACTTTTTCAGGTTTTCTCACCACATTCCAACTCCTACAGTATATTTTTCTCATTTTTGACTTTTTCATGGTTTCTCATCATATTCCAAATCCTACAGTGTGATTTTTTCATTTTTCTACTTTTTCAGGGTTTCTCACCATATTGCAGGTACTTCAAGTTTGATTTTCTTATATTTCGACTGTTTCACGGTTTCTCTCCATATTTCAGGTCCTACTGTGTGATTTTCTCATTTTTTGAATTTTTCAGTGTTTCTCACCATATTCCAGGTCCTACAGTGTGTTTTTCTCATTTTTCAACTTTTTCAGGGTTTCTCACCATATTGGAGGTCCTACAATTGTGATTTTCTAATTTTTTAACCTTTTCAGGGTTTCTCTCCATATTCCAGTTCCTATAGTGTATTTTTCTTATTTTTTTTTACTTTTTCACGGTTTCTCATCATATTCGAAGTCCTACAGTGTGATTTTCTCATTTTTCGACTTTTTCAGGGTTTCTCACCATATTTCAGGTACTACAAGTTTTATCTTATTTTTAGACTTTTTCAGTGTTTCTCACCATATTCCATGTACTACAGTGTGATTTTTCTCATTTTTCGTCTTTTTCAGGGTTTCTCACTATATTCCAAGTCCTACAGTGTGATATTCTCATTTTTCGACTTTTTCAGTGTTTCTCACCATATTGCATGTACTACAAGTTTTATTTTCTTATTTTTGGACTGTTTCAGGGTTTCTCACCATATTCCAGGTCCTACAGTGTGATTTTCTCATTTTAATACTTTTTTAGTGTTTCTCACCATATACCAGGTACTACAGTGTGATTTTCTCATTTTTTGAATTTTTCAGGGTTTCTCATCATATTCCAAGTCCTACAGTGTGATTTTCTCATTTTAAGACTTTTTCAGGGTCTCTCACCATATTGCAAGTCCTACAAGTCCTACAAGTTTGTATTTCTTTTTTTTTTTTTTTTTTTTTTTTGGCTTTTTTCAGGACTTCTCAACATATTCCAGCTCCTACAGTGTCATTTTCTCATTTTTCGACATTTTCAGGGTTTCTTACCATATTCCAGGTCCTACAGTGTGATTTTCTCATTTTAAGACTTTTTCTGGGTTTCTCATCATATTCTGGGTCCTAGTCCATGATTTTCTCATTTTTCGACTTTTTCAGTGTTTCTCACCATATTGCATGTACTACAAGTTTTATTTTCTTATTTTTGGACTGTTTCAGGGTTTCTCACCATATTCCAGGTACTATAGTGTGATTTTCTCATTTAAGACTTTTTCAGGGTCTCTCACCATATTGCATGTCCTACAAGTGTGTATATCTTATTTTTCTACTTTTTAACGGTTTCTCTCCATATTCCATCTCCTACCGTGTACTTTTGTCATTTTTTGTCTTTTTCACGGTTTCTCATTTTATTCCAGCTCCTACAGTGTGATTTTCTCATTTTTAGATTTTTTCAGGTTTTCTCATCATATTCCAAGTCCTACAGTGTGATTTTCTCATTTTTTGACTTTTTCAGAATTTCTCACCCTATTGCAGGTCCTACAGTATGATTTTCTCATTTGTCGACTTTTTCAGGTTTTCTCACCATATTGCAGGTACTACAAGTTTGATTTTCTTATTTTTCGACTGTTTCAGGGTTTCTCACCATATTCCAAGTCCTACTGTGTGATTTTCTCATTTTTAGACTTTTTCAGTGTTTTCTCACAATATTCCAGGTACTACAGTGTGATTTTCTCATTTTTTGACTTTTTCAGGTTTTCTCATCATATTCCAAATCCTACAGTGTGATTTTCTCTTTTTCCGACTTTTAAAGGGTTTCTTACCATATTCCATATCCTACTCTGTAATTTTCTCATTTTTCGACTTTTTCAGGGTTTCTCACCATATTGGAGGTCCTACTTGTGTGATTTTCTTATTCTTGGACTTTTTCAGGTTTTCTCACCACATTCCAACTCCTACCTTATATTTTTCTCATTTTTGACTTTTTCATGGTTTCTCATCATATTCCAAATCCTACAGTGTGATTTTTTAATTTTTCGACTTTTTCAGGGTTTCTCACCATATTGCAGGTACTTAAATTTGATTTTCTTATATTTCGACTGTTTCACGGTTTCTCACCATATTTAGGTCCTACTGTGTGATTTTCTCATTTTTTGAATTTTTCAGTGTTTCTCACCATATTCCAGGTCCTACAGTGTGTTTTTCTCATTTTTCGACTTTTTCAGGGTTTCTCACCATATTGGAGGTCCTACAATTGTGATATTCTAATTTTTTAACCTTTTCAGGGTTTCTCTCCATATTCCAGCTCCTACAGTGTATTTTTCTCATTTTTTTACTTTTTCACGGTTTCTCATCATATTCGAAGTCCTACAGTGTGATTTTCTCATTTTTCGACTTTTTTAGGGTTCCTCACCATATTTCAGGTACTACAAGTTTTATCTTATTTTTAGACTTTTTCAGTGTTTCTCACCATATTCCAGGTACTACAGTGTGATTTTTCTCATTTTTTGACTTTTTCAGGGTTTCTCATCGTATTCCAAGTCCTAGAGTGTGATTTTCGCATTTTTCGAATTTTTCAGGGATTCTCAGCATATTCCAGTTCCTACAATTTGATTTTCTAATTTTTCACTTTTTCAGGGTTTCTCATCATATTTCAGGTACTACAAGTTTTATCTTATTTTTAGACTTTTTCAGTGTTTCTCACCATATTCTAGGTACTACAGTGTGATTTTCTCATTTTTCAACTTTTTCAGGGTTTCTCACCATATTCCAAGTCCTACAGTGTGATTTTCTCATTTTTTGACTTTTTCTGGGTTTCTCATCATATTCCAAGTCCTAGAGTGTGATATTCTCATTTTTCGACTTTTTCAGTGTTTCTCACCATATTGCATGTACTACAAGTTTTATTTTCTTATTTTTGAACTGTTTCAGGGTTTCTCACCATATTCCAGGTCCTACTGTGTGATTTTCTCATTTTAATACTTTTTTAGTGTTTCTCACCATATACCAGGTACTACAGTTTGATTTTCTAATTTTTCGACTTTTTCAGGGTTTCTCACCATATCCCAAGTCCTACAGTGTGATTTTCTCATTTTAAGACTTTTTCAGGGTCTCTCACCATATTGCAAGTCCTACAAGTGTGTATTTCTTTTTTTTTTTTTTTTTGACTTTTTCATGACTTCTCACCATATTCCAGCTCCTACAGTGTCATTTTCTCATTTTTCGACATTTTCAGGGTTTCTTACCATATTCCAGGTCCTACAGTGTGATTTTCTCATTTTAAGACTTTTTCTGTGTTTCTCATCATATTCTGGGTCCTAGTGCATGATTTTCTCATTTTTCTACTTTTTGAGGGTTTCTCACCATATTCCAAGTCCTACATTGTGATTTTCTCATTTTTTGAATTTTTCAGGGTTTCTCATCATATTCCAAATCCTAGAGTGTGATATTCTCATTTTTCGACTTTTTCAGTGTTTGTCACCATATTGCATGTACTACAAGTTTGATTTTCTTATATTTCGACTGTTTCAGGGTTTCTCACCACATTCCAGGTCCTACTGGGTGATTTTCTCATTTTAATACTTTTTTAGTGTTTCTCACCATATTCCAGGTACTACAGTGTGATTTTTTCATTTTTTGACTTTTTCACGGTTTCTCATCATATTCCAAGTCCTAGAGTGTGATTTTCGCCTTTTTCGTATTTTTCAGGGTTTCTCAACATATTCCAGGTCCTACAGTTTGATTTTCTCATTTTTCGACTTTTTCAGGGTTTCTCACCAGCTTCCAGGTCCTACTGCGTGATTTTCTCATTTTTCGACTTTTTTCAGGATTTCTCACCATATTCTGGGTCCTACTACATGATTTTCTCATTTTTCGATGTTTCAGGGTTTCTCACCATATTCCAGTCCTAGAGTGTGATTTTCTCATTTTTTAACTTTTTCAGGGTTTCTTACGGTATTCCAGGTTCTACATTGTCATTTTCTCATTTTTCGAATATTTCAGGTTTTCTCAACATATTCCAGGCCCTACACTGTCATTTTATAATTTGCTACTTTTTCAGAGTTTCTACCCATATTCCATGTACTACAGTGTGATTTTTCTCATTTTTTGACCTTTTCAGGGTTTCTCACCATATTCCAGGTCCTAAGGTGTGATTTTCTCATTTTAAGACTTTTTCAGTATTTTTCACCATATTCCAAGTACTACAGTGTGATTTTCTATTTTAAGACTTTTTCAGTGTTTCTCACCAAATCCCAGGTCCTACTGCGTGATTTTCTCATTTTTCGACTTTTTCAGGGTTTCTCACCATATTCCAAGTCCTACAGTGTGATTTTCTCATTTTTCGACTTTTTCAGGGTTTCTCAACATATTCCAGAACCTACAGTTTGATTTTCTCATTTTTCGAGTTTTTCAGGGTTTCTCACCAGCTTCCAGGTCCTACTGCGTGATTTTCTTATTTTTTGACTTTTTTTTCAGGGTTTCTCTCCATATTCTGGGTCCTACTGCATGATTTTCTCATTTTTCGACATTTTCAGGGTTTCTCACCATATTCCAAGTCCTAGAGTGTGATATTCTCATTTAAGACTTTTTCAGTGTTTCTCACCATATTCCAGGTACTCCTGCATGCTTTTCTCATTTTTCGACTTTTTCAGGGTTTCTCACCATATTCCAAATCCTACAGTGTGATTTTTCATTTTTTGACTTTTTCAGGGTTACTCATCTTATTCCAAGCCACACCCATCTTTAAATTTTTAGAAGAAAATGTGAGGCTGTGTTTATATACATCATATGCAGATCGTAAGAGGGATTTAGATTCTCCAGAATCTGACACCCTCTTCTGGAGTGTCTAAAGATAGCTACAGTGTACTTATATCTAATAAATAAATAAATAAATAAATAAATAAATATATAAATAAACATTTTTTTTAAAAAGGATAAGAAAGAAAGAAAGACCAGGCAGGCCTGCCATCCTTATCTCTGTCTGTCTGTCTGTCTGATACCCTGGAACTGGAGAAGGGCCACCATATAGTTGCTGGTAGTTGACCCAGATTCTCTAGAAGAGGAGACAATGCTGTTAATTGTTTTGTTATGTTTTTCACTATTTTTTTTTATTACATATTTTCCTCAATTACATTTCCAATGCTATCCCAAAAGTCCCCCATACCTCCCCCCACTTCCCTACCCTCCCATTCTTCTCAGTGGCCCCACACATCTTTAAATTTTTAGAAGTATACGTGAGTCTGTGTTTATGTACATAATATGCAGGCCAAAAGAGGGATTTAGATTCTCC
Organism: Mus caroli; assembly: GCF_978045245.1. NCBI lineage: Eukaryota > Metazoa > Chordata > Mammalia > Rodentia > Muridae > Mus > Mus caroli. The sequence goes on along the minus strand of NW_028227313.1, from coordinate 805,843 downwards.
AGAATCTGACAAAGTCTTCTGGAGTGTCTGAAGACAGCTACAGTGTACTTATATCTAATAAATACATAAATAAATAAATAAGCAAACATTTTATCAAAAGGATAAGAAAGAAAGAAAGACCAGGCAAGCCTGCCATCCTTATCTCTGTCTGTCTGTCTGACAGTCTGTCTGATCCCCTGGAACTGGAGTTGGGCCACTATATAGTTGCTGATAGTTGATACCAGGTTCTCTGCAAGAGGAGACAAGGCTGTAAATTTTTGAGCCCTTTCAGTGGCACCACCCACTTTAAATTTTTAGAAGTATTTGTGAGGCTGTGTTTATGTACATCATATGCAGACCATAAGAGGGATTTACATTCTCCAGAATCTGATCCCTCTTCTGGAGTGTCTGAAGACAGCTACAGTGTACTTATATCTAATAAATACATAAATAAATAAATAAACATGTTTTAAAAAGTATAAGAAAGAAAGAAAAACCAGGCAGGCCTGCCATCCTTGTCTGTTTGTCTGTCTGTCTGTCTGATCCCCTGAAACTGGAGATGGGCCACCATATTTTTGCTGGTACTTGATCCCAGGTTCTCTGGAAGAGGAGACAATGCTGTTAATTGTTGAGCCCTTACAGTGGCCCCACCCATCTTTAAATTTTTAGAAGTATAAGTGAGGCTGTGTTTATGTACATCATATGCAGACCATAAGAGGGATTTAGATTCTCCAGTATCTGACACCCTCTTCTGGAGTGTCTGCAGACAGCTACAGTGTACTTATATCTAATAAATACATAAATAAATAAATAAATAAATAAATAAATAAATAAATAAATGAATAAATAAACATTTTTTAAAAAGATAAGAAAGAAAGAAAGACCAGGCAGGCCTGCCATCCTTATCTCTGTCTGTCTGTCTGTCTGTCTGTCTGATCCTCTGATACTGGATATGGGCCACCATATAGTTGCTGGTAGTTGATCCCAGGTTCTCTGGAAGAGGAGACAATGCTGTTAATTGTTGAGACATTTCAGTGGTCTCACCCATCTTTAAATATTTAGAAGTGTATGTGAGGCTGTGTTTATGTACATCATATGCAGACCATAAAAGGGATTTAGATTCTCCAGAATCTGACACCCTCTTCTGGAGTATCTGAAGACAGCTACAGTGTACTGATATCTAATAAATAAATAGATAAATAAATAAATAAATAAATAAACATTTTTTTAAAAGGATAAGAAATAAAGAAAGACCAGGCAGGCCTACCATCCATATCTCTGTCTGTCTGTCTTTCTATCTGATCTCCGGGAACTGGAGATGGGCCACCATATAGTTGCTGGTAGTTGATCCAAGGTTCTCTGGAAGAGGAGACCATTCTGTTAATTGTTGAGCCCTTTCAGTGGCCCCACACTTCTTTAAATTTTTAGAAGTATACTTGAGGCTGTGTTTATGTACATCATATGCACATTATAAGAGGATTTAGATTCTCCAGAATCTGACTCCCTCTACTGGAGTGTCTGAAGACAGCTACAGTGTATTTATATCTAATAAATAAATAAATAAATATATAAATAAATAAATAAATAAATAAACATTATTTAAACAGGATAAGAAATAAAGAAAGACCTGGCAGGCCTGCCATCCATATCTCTGTCTGTCTGTCTGTCTGTCTATCTGATCCCCTGGAACTGGAGATGGGCCACCATATAGTTGCTGGTAGTTGATCCCAGGTTCTCTGGAAGAGGAGACAATGCTGTTAATGTTGAGCCCTTTCTTTCTTTCTTTCTTTTTTTTTTTTTTTTTTTTTTTGGTTTTTTTGAGACAGGGTTTCTCTGTGTAGCCCTGGCTGTCCTGGAACTCACTTTGTAGACCAGGCTGGCCGGGAACTCAGAAATCCGCCTGCCTCTGCCTCCCGAGTGCTGGGATTAAAGGCGTGCGCCACCACGCCCGGCTTGTTGAGCCCTTTCAATGGCCCTACCCATGTTTAAATTTTTAGAAGTGTATGTGAGGCTGTGTTTATGTACATCATATGCAGACCAGAAGAGGGATTTAGATTCATCAGAATCTGACACCCTCTACTGGAGTGTCTGAAGACAGCTACAGTGTACTTATATCTAATAAATAAATAAATAAATAAATAAATAAATAAATAAATAAATAAACATTATTTAAACAGGATAAGAAAGAAAGAAAGACCAGGCAGGCCTTCCATCCATATCTCTGTCTATCTGTCTGTCTGTCTGTCTGTCTATCTGATCCCCGGGAACTGGAGATGGGCCACCATATAGTTGCTGGTAGTTGATCCCAGGTTCTCTGGAAGAGGAGACAATGCTGTTAATTGTTGAGCCCTTTCAGTCGCCCCACCCATCCTTAAATTTTTAGAAGTGTATGTGAGGCTGTGTTTATGTACATCATATGCAGACCTTAAGTGGGATTTAGATTGTCCAGAATCTGACACCCTCTTCTGGAGTGTCTGAAGACAGCTACAGTGTATTTATATCTAATAAATAAATAAATAAATAAATAAATAAATAAACATTTTTTAAAATGGATAAGAAATAAAGAAAGACCAGGCAGGAGTGCCATCCTTATCTCTGTCTGTCTATCTGTCTGTCTGATCCCCTGGAACTGGAGATGGTCCATCATATACTTGCTGGTAGTTGATCCCAGGTTCTCTGGAAGAGGAGACAATGCTGTTATTTGTTGAGCCCTTTAAGTGGCCCCACCCATCTTTAAATTTTTAGAAGTGTATGTGAATCTCTGTTTATGTACATCATATGCATACCATAAGAGGGATTTAGATTCTCCAGTATCTGACACCCTCTTCTGGAGTGTCTGAAGACAGCTAGAGTGTACTTATATCTAATAAATATATACATAAATAAATAAATAAATAAACATTTTTTAAAAAGGATAAGAAAGAAAGAAAGACCAGGCAGGCCTGCCATCCTTATCTCTGTCTGTCTGTCTCTCTGTCTGTCTGATCCCCTGGAACTGGAGATGGGCCACCATATAGTTGCTGGTAGTTGGTCCCAGGTTCTCTGGAAGAGGAGACAATGCTGTTAATTGTTGAGCCCTTTCAGTGGCCCCACCAATCTTTATATTTTTAGAAGTATATGTGAGTCTCTGTTTATGTACATCATATGCAGACCATTAGAGGGGTTTAGATTCTCCAGATTCTGACACCCTCTACTGGAGTATCTGAAGACAGCTACAATGTACTTATATCTAATAAATACATAAAAAAATAAATAAATGAATAAATAAATAAATATATAAGTAAATAAATAAATAAACATTTTTAAAAAAGGATAAGAACGAAAGAAAGACCTGGCAGGCCTGCCATCCTTATCTCTGTCTGTCTGTCTGTCTGTCTGTCTGATCCTCTGATACTGGATATGGGCCACCATATAGTTGCTGGTAGTTGATCCCAGGTTCTCTGGAAGGGGAGACAATGCTGTTAATTGTTGAGACCTTTCAGTGGTCCCACCCATCTTTAAATATTTAGAAGTGTATGTGAGGCTGTGTTTATGTACATCATATGCAGACCATAAGAGGGTTTTAGATTCTCCAGAATCTGACACCCTCTACTGGAGTGTCTGAACAGCTACAGTGTACTTATATCTAATAAATACATAAATAAATAAATAAATAAATAAATAAATAAATAAATAAACATTTTTTAGAAAGGATAAGCAAGAAAGAAAGACCAGGCAGGCATGCCATCCATATCTCTGTCTGTCTGTCTGTCTGTCTATCTGATCCCCGGAAATGGAGATGGGCCACCATATAGTTGCTGGTAGTTGATCCCAGGTTCTCTGGAAGAGGAGAAAATGCTGTTACTGTTGAGCCCTTTCAGTGGCCCTACCCATCTTTAAATTTTTAGAAGTGTATGTGAGGCTGTGTTTATGTACATCATATGCAGACCAGAAGAGGGATTTAGATTCATCAGAATCTGACACCCTCTTCTGGAGTGTCTGAAGACAGCTACAGTGTATATATATCTAATAAATAAATAAATAAATAAATAAATAAACATTTTTTTAAAATGGATAAGAGATAAAGAGAGACCAGGCAGGGGTGCCATCCTTATCTCTGTCTGTCTATCTATCTGTCTGATCCCCTGGAACTGGAGATGGTCCATCATATACTTGCTGGTAGTTGATCCCAGGTTCTCTGGAAGAGGAGACAATGCTGTTATTTGTTGAGCCCTTTAAGTGGCCCCACCCATCTTTAAATATTTAGAAGTATATGTGAGGCTGTGTTTATGTACATCATAAGCAGACCATAAGAGAGATTTAGATTCTCCAGAATCTGACACCCTCTTCTGGAGTGTCTGAAGAAAGCTACAGTCTACTTATATCTAGTAAATAAATAGATAAATAAATAAATAAATAAATAAATAAACTTTTTTTTAAAAAGGATAAGAAAGAAAGAAAGACCAGGCAGGCCTGCCATCTATATCTATGTCTGTCTGTCTGTCTGTCTATCTGATCCCCGGGAACTGGAGATGGGCCACCATATAGTTGCTTGTAGTTGATCCAAGGTTCTCTGGAAGAGGAGACAATGCTGTTAATTGTTGAGCCCTTTCAGTGGCCCCACACTTCTTTAAATTTTAGAAGTATACCTGAGGCTGTGTTTATGTACATCATATGCAGATTATAAGAGGATTTAGATTCTCCAGAATCTGACACCCTCTACTGGAGTGTCTGAAGACAGCTAGAGTGTACTTATATCTAATAAATACATAAATAAATAAATAAATAAATAAATAAACATTTTTTAAAAAGGATAAGAAAGAAAGAAGACCTGGCAGGCCTGCCATCCTTATCTCTGTCTGTCTGTCTGTCTGTCTGTCTGATCCTCTGATACTGGATATGGGCCACCATATAGTTGCTGGTAGTTGATCCCAGGTTCTATGGAAGAGGAGACAATGCTATTAATTGTTGAGACCTTTCAGTGGTCCCACCCATCTTTAAATTTTTAGAAGTATATGTGGGGCTGTGTTTATGTACATCATATGCAGACCATAAGAGGGATTTATATTCTCCAGAATCGGACACCCTCTTCTGGAGTGTCTAAAGACAGCTACTGTGTACTTATATCTAAAAATACATAAATAAATAATTAAATAAACATTTTTTAAAAAGGATAAGAAAGAAAGAAAGACCAGGCAGGCCTGCCAACCTTATCTCTCTCTGTCTGTCTGTCTGTCTGATCCCTGAGAACTGGAGTTAGGCCACTATATAGTTGCTGGTAGTTGATCCCAGGTACTCTGGAAGAGGAGACAATGCTGTTAATTGTTGAGCTTTTTCAGTGGCCCCACCCTTCTTTAAATTTTCGAAGTATATGTGAGGCTGTGTTTATGTACATCATATGCAGACCATAAGAGGGATTTACATTCTGCAGAATGTGACACCCTCTACTGGAGTGTCTGAGGACAGCTACAGTGTACTTATATCTAATAAATACATAAATAAATAAATAAATAAATAAATAAATAAATAAATAAATAAGTAAATAAGTAAATAAACATTTTTTTAAAGGATAAGAAAGAAAGAAAGACCAGGCAGGCCTGCCATCCTTATCTCTGTCTGTCTGTCTGTCTGTCTGTCTGATCCCCTGTAACTGGAGATGGGCCACCATATAGGTGCTGGTAGTTGATCCCAGGTTCTCTGGAAGAGGACCCAATGCTGTTAATTGTTGAGCCTTTTCAGTGGCCCCACCCATCTTTAAATTTTTAGAAGTATATGTGAGTCTGTGTTTATGTACATCATATTCAGACCATTAGAGGGATTTAGATTTTCCTGAATTTGACACCCTCTTCTGGAGTGTCTGAAGACAGCTACTGTGTACTTATATATAATAAATACGTAAATAAATAAATAAATAAATAAATAAAAAACATTTTTTTATACAGGATAAGTAAAAAAGAAAGACCAGGCAGGCCTGCCATCCTTATCTCTGTCTGTCTGTCTGTCTGTCTGATTCCCTGGAACTGCAGATGGGCCACCATATAGTTGCTGGTAGTTGATCCCAGGTTCTATGGAAGAGGAGACAATGCTGTTAATTGTTGAGACCTTTCAGTGGTCCCATCCATCTTTAAATATTTAGAAGTATATGTGAGGCTGTGTTTATGTACATCATAAGCAGACCATAAGAGAGATTTAGATTCTCCAGAATCTGACACCCTCTTCTGGAGTGTCTGAAGACAGCTACAGTCTACTTATATGTAGTAAACAAATAGATAAATAAATAAATAAATAAATAAATAAATAAATAAATAAATATTTTTTAAAAAAGGATAAGAAAGAAAGAAAGACCAGGCAGGCCTTCAATCTATATCTATGTCTGTCTGTCTGTCTGTCTATCTGATCCCCGGGAACTGGAGATGGGCCACCATATAGTTGCTGGTAGTTGATCCAAGGTTCTCTGGAAGAGGAGACAATGCTGTTAATTGTTGAGCCCTTTCAGTGGCCCAACACTTCTTTAAATTTTTAGAAGTATACCTGAGGCTGTGTTTATGTACATCATATGCAGATTATAAGAGGATTTAGATTCTCCAGAATCTGACACCCTCTACTGGAGTGTCTAAAGACAGCTACAGTGTACTGATGTCTAATAAATACATAAATAAATAAATAATTAAACATTTTTTAAAAGGATAAGAAAGAAAGAAAGACCAGGCAGGCCTGCCATCCTTATCTCTGTCTGTCTGTCTGTCTGTCTGTCTGATCTCCTGTAACTGGAGATCGGCCACCATATAGTTGGTGGTAGTTGAACCCAGGTTCTCTGGAAGAGGAGACAATGCTGTTAATTGTTGAGCCCTTTCAGTGGCCCCACTCATCTTTAAATTTTTAGAAGAGTATATGAGGCTGTGTTTATGTACATGATATGCAGATCATAAAAGAGATTTAGATTCTCCAGAATCTGACACCCTCTTCTGGAGTGTCTGAAGACAGCTACAGTGTTCTCATATCTAATAAATAAATAGATAAATAAATAAATAAATAAATAAATAAATAAACATTTTTTTAAAAGGATAAGAAAGAAAGAAAGACCAGGCAGGCCTACCATCCATATCTCTGTCTGTCTGTCTGTCTGTCTGTCTGTCTATCTGATCCCCGGGAACTGGAGATGGGCCACCATATAGTTGCTGGTAGTTGATGCAAGGTTCTCTGGAAGAGGAGACCATGCTGTTAATAGTTGTGCCCTTTCAGTGGCCCCACACTTCTTTAAATTTTTAGAAGTATACTTTAGGCTGTGTTTATGTACATCTTATGCACATTATAAGAGGATTTAGATTCTCCAGAATCTGACACCTTCTACTGGAGTGTCTAAAGACAGCTACAGTGTACTGATATCTAATAAATAAATAGATAAATAAATAAATAAATAAATAAATAAATAAATAAATAAACATTTTTTAAAATGGATAAGAAATAAAGAAAGACCAGGCAGGAGAGCCATCCTTATCTCTGTCTGTCTATCTGTCTGTCTGATCCCCTGGAACTGGAGATGGTCCATCATATACTTGCTGGTAGTTGACACCAGGTTCTCTGGAAGAGGAGACAATGCTGTTATTTGTTGAGCCCTTTAAGTGGCCCCACCCATCTTTAAATTTTTAGAAGTGTATGTGAGTCTCTGTTTATGTACATCATATGCATACCATAAGAGGGATTTAGATTCTCCAGAATCTGATACCCTCTTCTGGAGTGTCTGAAGACAGCTACAGTGTACTTATATCTAATAAATATATACATAAATAAATAAATAAATAAATAAATAAATAAATAAATAAATAAACATTTTTTGAAAAAGGATAAGAAAGAAAGAAAGACCAGGCAGGCCGTCCATCCATATCTCTGTCTGTCTGTCTGTCTGTCTATCTGATCCCCGGGAAATGGAGATGGGCCACCATAGAGTTGCTGGTAGTGATCCAAGGTTCTCTGGAAGAGGAGACAATGCTGTTAATTGTTGAGCCCTTTCAGTGGCCCCACACTTCTTTAAATTTTTAGAAGTATACTTGAGGCTGTGTTTATGTACATCATATGCAGACCATAAGAGGGATTTAGATTCTCCAGAATCTGACACCCTCTACTGGAGTGTCTGAACAGCTACAGTGTACTTATATCTAATAAATAAATAAATAAATAAATAAATAAATAAATAAATAAATAAACATTTTTTAAAAAGGATTAGAAAGAAAGACCAGGCAGGCCTGCCATCCATATCTCTGTCTGTCTGTCTGTCTGTCTGTCTATCTGATCCCCGGGAACTGGAGATGGGCCACCATATAGTTGCTGGTAGTTGATCCCAGGTTCTCTAGAAGAGGAGACAATGCTGTTAATGTTGAGCCCTTTCAGTGGCCCTACCCATCTTTAAATTTTTAGAAGTGTATATGAGGCCGTGTTTATGTACATCATATGCAGACCAGAAGAGGGATTTAGATTCATCCGAATCTGACACCCTCTTCTGGAGTGTCTGAAGACAGCTACAGTGAACTTATATCTAATAAATAAATAAATGAATAAATAAATAAATAAATAAATAAATAAAAATTATTTAAACAGGATAAGAAAGAAAGAAAGACCAGGCAGGCCTTCCATCCATATCACTGTCTGTCTGTCTGTCTGTCTGTCTGTCTATCTGATCCCCGGGAACTGGAGATGGGCCACCATATTGTTGCTGGTAGTTGATCCCAGGTTCTCTGGCAGAGGAGACAATGCTGTTAATTGTTGAGCCCTTTCAGTCGCCCCACCCATCCTTAAATTTTTAGAAGCATATGTGAGGCTGTGTTTATGTACATCATATGCAGACCATAAGAGGGATTTAGATTGTCCAGAATCTGACACCCTCTTCTGGAGTGTCTGAAGACAGCTACAGTGTATTTATATCTAATAAATAAATAAATAAATAAATAAATAAACATTTTTTAAAATGAATAAGAAATAAAGAAAGACAAGGCAGGAGTGCCATCCTTATCTCTGTCTATCTGATCACCTGGAACTGGAGATGGTACATCATATACTTGCTGGTAGTTGATACCAGGTTCTCTGGAAGAGGAGACAATGCTGTTATTTGTTGAGCCCATTAAGTGGCCCCACCCATCTTTAAATTTTTAGAGGTGTATGTGAGTCTCTGTTTATGTACATCATATGCAGACCATAAGAGGGATTTAAATTCTTCAGAATCTGACACCCTCTTCTGGAGTGTATGAAGACAGCTACAGTGTACTTATATCTAATAAATATAAATAAATAAATAAATAAATAAATAAATAAATAAATAAATAAATAAATAAACATTTTTTAAAAAGGATAAGAAAGAAAGAAAAATCAGGCAGGCCTACCATCCTTATCTCTGTCTGTCTGTCTCTCTGTCTGTCTGATCCCCTGGAACTGGAGATGGGCCACCATATAGGTGCTGGTAGTTGATCCCAGGTTCTCTGGAAGAGTAGACAATGCTGTTAATTGTTGAGCCCTTTCAGTGGCCCCACCCATCTTTAAATTTTTAGAAGTATATATGAGTCTCTGTTTATGTACATCATATGCAGACCATAAGAGGGATTTAGATTCTCCAGTATCTGACACCCTCTTCTGGAGTGTCTGCAGACAGCTACAGTGTACTTATATCTAATAAATACATAAATAAATAAATAAATAAATAAATAAATAAATAAACATTTTTTAAAAAGGATAAGAAAGAAAGAAAGACTAGGCAGGCCTGCCATCCTTATCTCTGTCTGTCTGTCTGTCTGTCTGTCTGATCCTCTGATACTGGATATGGGCCACCATATAGTTGCTGGTAGTTGATCCCAGGTTCTCTGGAAGAGGAGACAATGCTGTTAATTGTTGAGCCTTTTCAGTGGCCCCACCCATCTTTAAATTTTTAGAAGTATATGTGAGGCTGTGTTTATGTACATCATATGCAGACCATAAAAGGGATTTAGATTCTCCAGAATCTGACACCCTCTTCTGGAGTGTCTGAAGACAGCTACAGTGTACTGATGTCTAATAAATAAATAGATAAATAAATAAATACATAAATAAACATTTTTTAAAAGGATAAGAAAGAAAGAAAGACCAGGCAGGCCTACCATCCATATCTCTGACTGTCTGTCGGTCTGTCTATCTGATCCCCGGGAACTGGAGATGGGCCACCATATAGTTGCTGGTAGTTGATCCAAGGTTCTCTGGAAGAGGAGACAATGCTGTTAATTGTTGAGCCCTTTCAGTCGCCCCACCCATCCTTAAATTTTTAGAAGTGTATGTGAGGCTGTGTTTATGTACATCATATGCAGACCTTAAGAGGGATTTAGATTGTCCAGAATCTGACACCCTCTTCTGGAGTGTCTGAAGACAGCTACAGTGTATTTATATCTAATAAATAAATAAATAAATAAATAAATAAATAAATAAATATATAAATAAACATTTTTTAAAATGGATAAGAAATAAAGAAAGACCAGGCAGGAGAGCCATCCTTATCTCTGTCTGTCTATCTGTCTGTCTGATCCCCTGGAACTGGAGATGGTCCATCATATACTTGCTGGTAGTTGACACCAGGTTCTCTGGAAGAGGAGACAATGCTGTTATTTGTTGAGCCCTTTAAGTGGCCCCACCAATCTTTAAATTTTTAGAAGTGTATGTGAGTCTCTCTTTATGTACATCATATGCATACCATAAGAGGGATTTAGAGTCTCCAGAATCTGACACCCTCTTCTGGAGTGTCTGAAGACAGCTACAGTGTATTTATTTCTAATAAATAAATAAATAAATAAATAAATAAATAAATAAATAAATAAATAAACATTTTTAAAAAAGGAATAGAAAGAAAGACCAGGCAGGCCTGCCATCCATATCTCTGTCTGTCTGTCTGTCTGTCTATCTGATCCCCATAACTGGAGATGGGCCACCATATAGTTGCTGGTAGTTGATCCCAGGTTCTCTGGAAGAGGAGACAATGCTGTTAATTGTTGAGCCCTTTCAGTGGCCCTACCCATCTTTAAATTTTTAGAAGTGTATATGAGGCCGTGTTTATGTACATCATATGCAGACCAGAAGAGGGATTTAGATTCATCAGAATCTGACACCCTCTTCTGGAGTGTCTGAAGACAGCTACAGTGTACTTATATCTAATAAATAAATAAATGAATAAATAAATAAATAAATAAATAAATAAATAAATAAATAAATAAACATTATTTAAACAGGATAAGAAAGAAAGAAAGACCAGGCAGGCCTTCCATCCATATCTCTGTCTGTCTGTCTGTCTGTCTGTCTATCTGATCCCCGGGAACTGGAGATGGGCCACCATATTGTTGCTGGTAGTTGATCCCAGGTTCTCTGGAAGAGGAGACAATGCTGTTAATTGTTGAGCCCTTTCAGTGGCCCTACCCATCTTTAAATTTTTAGAAGTGTATATGAGGCCGTGTTTATGTACATCATATGCAGACCAGAAGAGGGATTTAGATTCATCAGAATCTGACACCCTCTTCTGGAGTGTCTGAAGACAGCTACAGTGTACTTATATCTAATAAATAAATAAATGAATAAATAAATAAATAAATAAATAAATAAATAAATAAACATTATTTAAACAGGATAAGAAAGAAAGAAAGACCAGGCAGGCCTTCCATCCATATCTCTGTCTGTCTGTCTGTCTGTCTGTCTATCTGATCCCCGGGAACTGGAGATGGGCCACCATATTGTTGCTGGTAGTTGATCCCAGGTTCTCTGGAAGAGGAGACAATGCTGTTAATTGTTGAGCCCTTTCAGTCGCCCCACCCATCCTTAAATTTTTAGAAGTGTATGTGAGGCTGTGTTTATGTACATCATATGCAGACCATAAGAGGGATTTAGATTGTTCAGAATCTGACACCCTCTTCTGGAGTGTCTGAAGACAGCTACAGTGTATTTATATCTAATAAATAAATAAATAAATAAATAAATAAATAAATAAATAAATAAATAAATAAACATTTTTTAAAAAGGATAAGAAAGAAAGAAAAATCAGGCAGGCCTGCCATCCTTATCTCTGTCTGTCTGTCTGTCTGTCTGATCCCCTGGAACTGGAGATGGGCCACCATATAGGTGCTGGTAGTTGATCCCAGGTTCTCTGGAAGAGGAGACAATGCTGTTAATTGTTGAGCCCTTTCAGTCGCCCCACCCATCCTTAAATTTTTAGAAGTGTATGTGAGGCTGTGTTTATGTACATCATATGCAGACCATAAGAGGGATTTAGATTGTCCAGAATCTGACACCCTCTTCTGGAGTGTCTGAAGACAGCTACAGTGTATTTATATCTAATAAATAAATAAATAAATAAATAAATAAATAAATAAATAAATAAATAAACATTTTTTAAAATGGATAAGAAATAAAGAAAGACAAGGCAGGAGTGCCATCCTTATCTCTGTCTGTCTGTTCCCCTGGAACTGGAGATGGTCCATCATATACTTGCTGGTAGTTGATACCAGGTTCTCTGGAAGAGGAGACAATGCTGTTATTTGTTGAGCCCATTAAGTGGCCCCACCCATCTTTAAATTTTTAGAGGTGTATGTGAGTCTCTGTTTATGTACATCATATGCAGACCATAAGAGGGATTTAGATTCTCCAGAATCTGACACCCTCTTCTGGAGTGTCTGAAGACAGCTACAGTGTACTTATATCTAATAAAAATAAATAAATAAATAAATAAATAAATAAATAAATAAATAAATAAATAAACATTTTTAAAAAAGGATAAGAAAGAAAGAAAAATCAGGCAGGCCTGCCATCCTTATCTCTGTCTGTCTGCCTATCTGTCTGTCTGATCCTCTGATACTGGATATGGGCCACCATATAGTTGCTGGTAGTTGATCCCAGGTTCTCTGGAAGAGGAGACAATGCTGTTAATTGTTGAGACATTTCAGTGGTCCCACCCATCTTTAAATATTTAGAAGTGTATGTGAGGCTGTGTTTATGTACATCATATGCAAACCATAAGAGGGATTTATTCTCCAGAAACTGACACCCTCTTCTGGAGTGTCTGAAGACAGCTACAGTGTACTGATATCTAATAAATAAATAGATAAATAAATAAATAAATAAATAAACATTTTTTAAAAAGGATAAGAAAGAAAGAAAGACCAGGCAGGCCTACCATCCATATCTCTGTCTGTCTGTCTGTCTGTCTATCTATCTGATCCCCGGGAACTCAAGATGGCCCACCATATAGTTGCTGGTAGTTGATCCAAGGTTCTCTGGAAGAGGAGACAATGCTGTTAATTGTTGAGCCCTTTCAGTGGCCCCACACTTCTTTAATTTTTAGAAGTATACCTGAGGCTGTGTTTATGTACATCATATGCAGATTATAAGAGGATTTAGATTCTCCAGAATCTGACACCCTCTACTGGAGTGTCTGAAGACAGCTATAGTGTACTTATATCTAATTAATACATAAATAAATAAATAAACATTTTTTAAAAAGGATAAGAAAGAAAGAAAGACCAGGCAGGGTTCCATCCTTATCTCTGTCTGTCTGTGTATCTGTTTGATACCCTGGAACTGGAGATGGGCCACCATATAGTTGCTGGTAGTTCATCCCAGGCTCTCTAGACGAGGAGACAATGCTGTTAATTGTTGAGCATTTTCAGTGGCCCCACCCATCTTTAAATTTTTAGAAGTAAAGTTGAGGCTGTGTTTATGTACATCATATGCAGACCATAAGAGGGATTTAGATTCTCCAGAATCTGACACCCTCTTCTGGATTGTTTGAAGACAGCTACAGTGTACTTATATTTAATAAATACATAAATAAATAAATAAACATTTTTTAAAAATGATAAGAAAGAAAGAAAGACCAGGCAGACCTGCCATCCTTATCTCTGTCTGTCTGTCTGTCTGTTTGATACCCTGGAACTGGAGATTGGCCACCATATAGTTGCTGGTAGATCATCCGAGGCTCTCTGGAAGAGGAGACAATGCTGTTAATTGTTGAGTCCTTTCAGTGGCCCCACCCATCTTTAAATTTTTAGAAGTATATGTGAGTCTGTGTTTATGTACATCATATGCAGACCATAAGAGGGATTTAGATTTTCCTGAATTTGACACCCTCTTCTGGAGTGTCTGAAGACAGCTACTGTGTACTTATATATAATAAATAAATAAATAAATAAATAAATAAATAAATAAATAAACATTTTTTTAAACAGGATAAGTAAGAAAGAAAGACCAGGCAGGCCTGCCATCCTTATCTCTGTCTGTCTGTCTGTCTGTCTGATACCCTGGAACTGCAGATGGGCCACCATATAGTTGCTGGTAGTTGATCCCAGGTTCTCTGGAAGAGGAGACAATGATGTTAATTGTTGAGCCCTTTCAGTGGTCCCACCCATCTTTAAATTTTTAGAAGTATATGTGAGGCTGTGTTTAGGTACATCATGTGCAGACCATAAGAGGGATTTAGATTCTCCAGAATCTGAAACCCTCTTCTGGAGTGTCTGAAGACAGCTACTGTGTACTTATATCTAATAAATACATAAATAAATAACTAAATAAACATTTTTTAAAAGGATAAGAAAGAAAGAAAGAAAAGGCAGGCCTGCCATCCTTAGCTCTGTCTGTCTGTCTGTCTGTCTGAACCCTGAGAACTGGAGATGGGACACCATATAGTTGCTGGTAGTTGATCCCAGGTTCTCTGGAAGAGGAGACAATGCTGTTAATTGTTGAGCTTTTTCAGTGGCCCCACCCTTCTTTAAATTTTTGAAGTATATGTGAGGCTGTGTTTATGTACATCATATGCAGATTATAAGAGGATTTAGATTCTCCAGAATCTGACACCCTCTACTGGAGTGTCTGAAGACAGCTACAGTGTACTTATATCTAATAAATAAAAAAAAAATAAATAAATAAATAAACATTTTTAAAAGGATAAGAAAGAAAGAAAAACCAGGCAGGCCTGCCATTCTTATCTCTCTCTGTCTGACATCTGTCTGATCCCCTGGAACTCGAGATGGGCCACCATATAGTTGCTGGTGGTTCATCCCAGGTTCTCTGGAAGAGGAGACAATGCTGTTAATTGTTGAGCCCTTCCAGTGACCCCACCCATCTTTAATTTTTTAGAAGTATATGTGAGGCTGTGTTTATATACATCATATACAGACCATAAGAGGGATTTAGATTCTCCAGAATCCTACACCCTCTTCTGGAGTGTCTGAAGACAGCTACAGTGTACTTATATCTAATAAATAAATAGATAAATAAATAAATAAATAAATAAATAAACATTTTTTAAATAGGATAAGAAAGAAAGAAAGACCAGGCAGGCCTTCCATCCATATATCTGTCAGTCTGTCTGTCTGTCTATCTGATCCCCGGGAACTGGAGATGGGCCACCATATAGTTGCTGGTAGTTGATCCCAGGTTCTCTGGAAGAGGAGACAATGATGTTAATTGTTGAGCCCTTTCAGTGGCCCCACCCATCCTTAAATTTTTAGAAGTGTATGTGAGGCTGTCTTTATGTACATCATATGCAGACCTTAAGAGGGATTTAGATTGTCCAGAATCTGACACCCTCTTCTGGAGTGTCTGAAGACAGCTACAGTGTATTTATATCTAATAAATAAATAAATAAATAAATAAATAAATAAATAAACATTTTTTAAAAAGGATAAGAAAGAAAGAAAAATCAGGCAGGCCTGCCATCCTTATCTCTGTCTGTCTGTCTGTCTGTCTGACCCCTGGAACTGGAGATGGGCCACCATATAGGTGCTGGTAGTTGATCCCAGGTTCTCTGGAAGAGGAGACAATGCTGTTAATTGTTGAGCCCTTTCAGTGGCCCAACCCATCTTTAAATTTTTAGAAGTATATGTGAGGCTGTGTTTATGTACATCATATGCAGACCATAAGAGGGATATAGATTCTCCAGAATCTGTCACCCTCTTCTGGATTGTCTGAAGACAGCTACAGTGTACTTATATCTAATAAATAAATAAATAAATAAATAAATAAATAAATAAATAAATCAATAAATAAATAAACATTTTTTTAAATAGGATAAGAAAGAAAGAAAAATCAGGCAGGCCTGCCATCCTTATCTCTGTCTGTCTGTCTGTCTGTCTGATCCCCTGGAACTGGAGATGGGCCACCATATAGTTGCTGGTAGTTGATCCCAAGTCCTCTGGAAGAGGAGACAATGCTGTTAATTGTTTTGCCCTTTCATTGGCCCCACCCATCTTTAAATTTTTAGAAGTAAATGTGAGGCTGTGTTTATGTACATCATATTCAGACCATAAGAGGTATTTAGATTCTCCAGAATATGACACCGACTTTTGGAGTGTCTAAGACGGATACAGAGTACTTATATCTAATAAATACATAAATAAATAAATAAATAAATAAATAAATAAATAAACATTTTTTAAAATCGATTAGAAAGAAAGACCAGGCAGTCCTGCCATCCTTATCTTTATCTGTCTGTCTGTCTGTCTGATCCCCTGTAACTGGAGATGGGCCACCATATAGTTGCTGGTAGTTGATCCCAGATTCTCTGGAAGAGGAGACTATGCTGTTAATTGTTGAGCCCTTTCAGTGGCCCCACCCATATTTAAATTTTTAGAAGTATATGTAAGGCTGTGTTTATGTACCGAATATGCAGACCATAGGAGGGATTTAGATTCTCCAGAATCTGACACCCTCTTCTGGATTGTCTGAAGACAGATACAGTTTACTTATATCTAATAAATTCATAAATAAACAAATAAACATTTTTAAAAAATAATAATAAAGAAAGAGAGACCAGGCAGGCCTGCCATCCTTGTCTGTCTGTCTGCCTGTCTGATCCCCGGAACTGGAGATGGGCCACCATATAATTGTTGGTAGTTGATGCCTGGTTCTCTGAAAGAGGAGACAATGCTGTTAATTGTTGAGCCCTTTCAGTGGCCCCACACATTTTAAGTTTTTAGAAGTATATGTGAGGCTGTGTTTATGTACATTATATGAAGACTATAAAAGGGATTTAGATTCTCGAGAATCTGACACCCTCTTCGTGAGTGTTTGAAGTCAGCTACAGTGTACTTATATCTAATAAGTACATACATAAATTAATAAACATTTTTTAAAAAGGATAAGAAAGAAAGAAAAACCAGGCAGGCCTGCCACCTTGTCTGTCTGTCTGTCTGTCTGTCTGTCTATCTGTCAGATCCCCTGGAACTGGAGATGGGCCACCATATAGTTGATGGTAGTTGATCCCAGGTTCTCTGGAAGAGGAGACAATGCTGGTAATTGTTGAGCCCATTCAGTGGCCCCACCCATCTTTAAATTTTTAGAAGTATATGTGAGGCTGTGTTTATGTACATCATATGTAGACCATAAGAGGGATTTAGATTCTCAGGAATCTGACACCCTCTTCTGGAGTGTCTGAAGACAGCTACAGTATACTTATATCTAATAAATATGTAAGTAAATAAATAAATAAATACATAAATCAATAAACATTTTTTAAAAAGGATAAGAAAGAAAGAAAGAACAGGCAGGCCTGCCATCCTTATCTCTGTCTGGCTGTCTGGCTGTCTGATCCCCGGGAACTAAAGGTGGGCCACCATATAGTTGCTGGTAGTTGATCCCAGGTTCTCTGGAAGAGGAGTCAATGCTGTTAATTTCTGAGCCCTTTCAGTGGCCCCACCCATATCTAAATTTTTAGAAGTATATGTGAGGCTGTGTTTATGAACATCATATGCAGACCATTAGAGGGATTTATATTCTCCAGATTCTGACACCCTATTCTGGAGTGTCTGAAGACAGCTAAGGTGTATTTATATCTAATAAATAAATAAATAAATAAATAAATAAATAAACATTTTTTTAAAAGGATAAGAAAGAAAGAAAGAACAGGCAGGCCTGCCATCCTTATCTCTGTCTGGCTGTCTGGCTGTCTGATCCCCGGGAACTAAAGGTGGGCCACCATATAGTTGCTGGTAGTTGATCCCAGGTTCTCTGGAAGAGGAGTCAATGCTGTTAATTTTTGAGCCCTTTCAGTGGCCCCACCCATCTCTAAATTTTTAGAAGTATATGTGAGGCTGTGTTTATGAACATCATATGCAGACCATTAGAGGGATTTATATTCTCCAGATTCTGACACCCTATTCTGGAGTGTCTGAAGACATATAAGGTGTATTTATATCTAATAAATAAATAAATATATAAATAAATACATAAATAAATATATAAATAAATAAACATTTTTTAAAAAGGATAAGAAAGAAAGAAAGACCAGGTAGGCCTGCCATCCTTATCTCTGTCTGTCTGTCTGTCTGTTTTTCTGATCCCCTGGAACTGTAGATGGGCCACCATATAGTTGATGGTAGTTGATCCCAGGTTCTCTGGAACAGGAGACAATGCTGTTAATTGTTGAGCCTTTTCAGTGGCCCGACCCATCTTTAAATTTTTAGAAGTATATGTGAGGCTGTTTTTATGTACATCATATGCAGACAATAAGAGGAACTTAGATTCACCAGAATCTGACACCTTCTTCTGGAGTGTGTGAAGACAGATACAGTGTACTTATATCTAATAAATAAATAAATAAATAAATAAATAAATAAATAAATAAATAAACATTTTTTAAAATGGATAAGAAAAAAAGAAAGACCAGGCAGGCATGCCATCCTTATCCTTGTCTGTCTGTTTCTCTGTCTGTCTGTCTGATCCCCGGGAACTGGAGATGGGCCACCATATAGTTGCTGGTAGTTGATCCCAGGTTGTCTGGAAGAGGAGACAATGCTGTTAATTGTTGTGCCCTTTCAGTTTCCCACCCATCTTTAAATTTTTAGAAGTAAATATGAGGCTGTGTTTATGTACATCATATGCAGACCATAAGCAGGATTTAGATTCTCCAGAATATGACACCCTCTTCTACAGTGTCTGAAGACAGCGACAGTGTACTTATATCTAATAAATACATAAATAAATAAATAAACATTTTTTAAAAAGAATAAGGAAGAAAGGACAGCCAAGGCAGGCCTCCATCCTTATCTCTGTCTGTCTGTCTTTTTGATACCCTGCAACTGGAGATGGGCCACCATATAGTTGCTGGTAGTTGATCCCAGGCTCTCTGGAAGAGGAGACAATGCTGTTAATTGTTGAGCATTTTCAGTGGCCCCACCCATCTTTAAATTTTTAGAAGTAAAGTTGAGGCTGTGTTTATGTACATCATATGCAGACCATAAGAGGGATTTAGGTTCTCCAGAATCTGACACCCTCCTCAGGATTGTTTGAAGACAGCTACAGTGTACTTATATTTAATAAATACATAAATAAATAAATAAACATTTTTTAAAAATGATAAGAAAGAAAGAAAGACCAGGCAGGCCTGCCATCCTTATGTCTGTCTATCTGTATGTCTGTCTGTGTGTCTATCTGATCCCCTGGAATTGGAGATGGGTCATCATATAGTTGCTGGTGGTTGATCCCAGATTCTCTGGAAGAGGAGACAATGCACTTAATTGTTGAGCCATCTCAGTGGACCAACCCATCTTTAAATTTTTAGAAGTAAATGTGAGGCTGTGTTTATGTACATCATATGCAGACCATAAGAGGGATTTAGATTCTCCAGAATCCGGCACCCTCTTCTTGAGTGTCTCAAGACAGATACAGTATTTTTGTATCTAATAAATAAATAAATAAATAAATAAACATTTTATAAAAAGGATAATAAAGAAAGAAAGACCATGCAGGCCTCCCACTTTGTCTGTCTTCTGTCTGTCTGTCTATCTGTCAGATCCCCTGGAAATGGAGATGGGCCACCATATAGTTGCTGGTAGTTGATACCAGGTTCTCCTGAAGAGGAGACAATGCTGTTAATTGTTGAGCCCTTTCAGTGGCCCCACCCAACTTTAAATTTTTAGAAGTATATGTGAGGCTGTGTTTATGTACATCATATGCAGACCATAAGAGGGATATAGATTCTCCAGAATCTGACACCCTCTTCTGGAGTGTCTGAAGACAGCTACAGTGTACTTATATCTAATAAATAAATAAATAAATAAATAAATAAACATTTTTTTATAAAGGATAAGAAAGAAAGAAAAACCAGGCAGGCCTGCCATCCTTATCTTTGTCTTTCTGTCTGTCTCTCTGTCTGATCCCCTGGAAGTGGAGATGGGCCACCATATATTGCTGGTAGTTGATCCCAGGTCCTCTGGAAGAGGAGACAATGCTGTTAATTGTTGAGCCCTTTCAGTGGCCCCACCCATCTTTAATTTTTAGAAGTAAATGTGAGGCTGTGTTTATGTACATCATATTCAGACCTTAAGAGGAATTTAGATTCTCCAGAATATGACACCGACTTTTGGAGTGTCTAAGACTGATACAGTGTACTTATATCTAATAAATACATAAATAAATAAATAAATAAATAAATAAATAAATAAACATTTTTTAAAATCGATTATTAAGAAAGAAAGACCAGGCAGGCCTGCCATACTTATCTCTATCTGTCTGTCTGTCTGTCTGATCCCCTGGAACTGTAGATGGGTCTCCATAGAGTTGCTGGTAGTTGATCCCAGTTTCTCTGGAAGAGGAGACAATGCTGTTAATTGTTGAGCACTTTCAGTGGCCCCACCCATCTTTAAATTTATAGAAGTATATGTAAGGCTGTGTTTATGTACCGAATATGCAGACAATAAAAGGGATTTATATTCTCCTGATTCTGACACCCTCTTCTGGAGTGTCTGAAGACAGCTACAGTGTACTTATATCTAATAAATACATACATACCTATATAAATAAATAAATAAATAAACATTTTCAAAAGGATAAGAAATAAAGAAAGACCAGGCAGGCCTGCAATCCTTATCTCTGTCTGTCTGTCTGTCTATCTGTCTGAATCCCTTGAACTGCAGATGGGCCTCCATATAGTTGCTGGTAGTTGATCCCAGGCTCTCTGGAAGAGGAGACAATGCTGTTAATTGTTGAGCATTTTCAGTGGCCCCACCCATCTTTAAATTTTTAGAAGTAAAGTTGAGGCTGTGTTTATGTACATCATATGCAGACCATAAGAGGGATTTAGATTCTCCAGAATCTGACACCCTCTTCTGGAGTGTCTGAAGACAACTACAGTGTTCTTATATCTAATAAATACATACATAAATAAATAAATAAATAAATAAATAAATAAATAAATAAACAAACATTTTTTTAAAAAGGATAAGAAAGAAATAAAGACAAGGCAGGCCTGCCATCCTTATCTCTGTCTGTCTGTATGTCTGTCTGCCTGTCTATCTAATCCCCTGGTACTGGAGATGGGTCACCATATAGTTGCTGGTAGTTGATCCCAGATTCTCTGGAAGAGGAGACAATGCTGTTAATTGTTGAGCCCTCTCAGTGGCCCCACCCATCTTTAAATTTTTAGAAGTAAATGTGAGGCTGTGTTTATGTACATCATATGCAGACCATAAGAGGGATTTAGATTCTCCAGAATCTGACACCCTCTTCTGGAGTGTCTGAAGACAGCTACAGTGTACTTATATCTAATAAATACATAAATAAATAAATAAACATTTTTAAAAAGGATAAGAAAGAAAGAAAGACCAGGTAGGCCTGCCACCTTGTGTGTCTGTCTGTCTGTCTGTCTATCTGTCACATCCACTGGAACTGGAGATGGGCCACAATATAGTTGCTGGTAGTTGATCCCAGGTTCTCTGGAAGAGGAGACAATGCTGTTAATTTTTGAGCCCTTTCAGTGGCCCCAACCATCTTTAAATTTTTAGAAGTATATGTGAGGCTGTGTTTATGTACATCATATGCAGACCATAAGAGGGATATAGATTATACAGAACCTCACACCCTCTTCTGGAGTGTCTGAAGACAGCTACAGTGTTCGTATATCTAATAAATAAATAAATAAATAAATAAATAAATAAATAAATGAATAAATAAATAAACATTTTTTAAAAAGGATAAGAAAGAAAGAAAAACCAGGCAGGCCTGCCATCCTTATCTTCGTCTGTCTGTATCCGTCTCTCTGTCTGTCTGTATGTCTGATCCCCTAGAAATGGAGATGGGCCACCATATAGTTGCTGGTAGTTGATCCCAGGTCCTCTGTAAGAGGAGACAATGCTGTTAATTGTTGAGCCCTTTCAGTGGCCCCACCCATCTTTGAATTTTTAGAAGTAAATGTGAAGCTGTGTTTATGTACATCATATTCAGACCATAAGAGGGATTAAATTCTCCAGAATCTGACACAGTCTTTTGGAGTGTCTAAGACGGATACAGTGTACTTATATCTAATAAATACATAAATACATAAATAAACATTTTTTAAAATCGATTAGAAACAAAGAAAGACCAGGCAGGCCTCCCATCCTTATCTCTGTCTGTCTGTCTGTCTGATCCCCTGGAACTGGAGATGGGCCACCATAGAGTTGCTGATAGTTGATCACAGGTTCTCTGGAAGAGAAGACAATGCTGTTATTTGTTGAGCCCTTTCGTTGCCCACCCATCCTTAAATTTTTAGAAGTATATGTAAGGCTGTGTTTATGTACCGAATATGCAGATCATAAGAGGGATTTAGATTCTCCAGAATCTGACACCCTCTTCTGGAGTGTCTGAAGACAGCTACAGTGTACTTATATCTAATAAATTCATAAATAAACAAATAAACATTTTTTAAAAAGGAAAATAAAGAAAGAGAGACCAGGCAGGCCTGCCATTCTTGTCTGTCTGTCTGTCTGTCTGATCCCCGGAACTGGAGATGGGCCACCATATAATTGCTGGTAGTTGATCCCAGGTTCTCTGGAAGAGGAGACAATGCTGTTAATTGTTGAGCCCTTTCAGTGGCCCCACCCATCTTTAAGTTTTTAGAAGTATATGTAAGGCTGTGTTTATGTACATCATATGCAGATCATAAGAGGGATATAGATTCTCCAAAATCTGACACCCTCTTCTGGAGTGTTTGAAGACAGCTACAGTGTACTTATATCTAATAAATACATACATAAATTTATAAACATATTTAAAAAGGATAAGAAAGAAAGAAAGACCAGGCAGGCCTGCCACCTTGTGTGTCTGTCTGTATGTCTCTCTATCTGTCAGATCCCCTGGAAGTGGAGATGGGCCACCATATAGTTGCTGGTAGTTGATCCCAGGTACTCTGGAAGAGGAGACAATGCTGTTAGTTGTTGAGCCCTTTCAGTAGCCCCACCCATCTTTAAATTTTTAGAAATATATGTGAGGCTGTGTTTATGTACATCATATGCAGACCATAAGAGGGATTTAGATTCTCCAGGATCTGACACCCACTTCTGGAGTGTCTGAAGACAGCTACAGTGTACTTATATCTAATAAATAAATAAATAAATAAATAAATAAATAAATAAATAAATAAATAAATAAATACATACATACATACATACATACATACATACATACATACATAAATAAACATTTTTTAAAAAGGATAAGAAAGAAAGAAAGACCAGGCCGGCCTACCATCCTTATCTCTGTCTGTCTGTCTGTCTGTCTGATCCCCTGGAACTAAAGACGGGCCACCATATAGTTGCTCGTTGTTGATCCCAGGTTCTCTGGAAGAGGAGTCAATGCTGTTAATTATTGAGCCCTTTCAGGGACCCCACCCATCTTTAAATTTTTAGAAGTATATGTGAGGCTGTGTTTATGTACATCATATGCAGACCAGAAGAGGGATTTATATTCTCCAGAATCTGACACCCTCTTCTGGAGTGACTGAAGACAGCTACAGTGTACTTATATCTAATAAATACATAAATAAATAAATAAATAAATAAATAAATAAATAAATAAATAAACATTTTTAAAAAAGGATAAGAAAGAAAGAAAGAAAGAAAGAAAGAAAGAAAGAAAGAAAGAAAGAAAGAAAGAAAGAAAGAAAGAAAGAAAGAAAGAAAGAAAGAAAGACCAGGCAGACCTGCCATCCTTATCTCTGTCTGTCTGTCTGTCTGTCTTTCTGATCCCCTGGAACTGGAGGTGGGCCACCATATAGTTGCTGGTATTTGATCCCAGGTTCTCTGGAACAGGAGACAATGCTGTTAATTGTTGAGCCCTTTCAGTTGCCCCACCAATCTTTAAATTTTTAGAATTATATGTGAGGCTGTGTTTATGTACATCATATGCAGACCATAAGAGGGATTTAGATTCACCAGAATCTGACACATTCTTCTGGAGTGTGTGAAGACAGATACAGTGTACTTATATCTAATAAATAAATAAATAAATAAATAAATACATAAACATTTTGTAAAAAGGATAAGAAAGAAAGAAAGAACAGGTAGGCCTGCCACCTTTATCCTTGTCTGTCTTCTCTCTGTCTGTCTTTCTGATCCCGGGAACTGGAAATGGGCCACCATATAGTTGATGGTAGTTGATCCCAGGTTCTCTGGAAGTGGAGACAATGCTGTTAATTGTTGAGCCCTTTCAGTGCCCCCACCCATCTTTAAATTTTTAGAAGTATATGGGAGGCTATGTTTATGTACCTCATATGCAGACAATAAGGGGGATTTAGATTCTCCAGAATTTGACACCCTCTTCTGGAGTGTCTGAAGACAGCTATAGTGTACTTATATGTAATAAATACATAAATAAATAAATAAACATTTTTTAAAAAAGGATAAGAAAGAAAGAAAGACCAGGCAGGCCTGCCATCTTTATCCTTGTCTGTCTGTTTGTCTGTCTGTCTGATCCCTGGGCACTGGAGATTAGCCACTATATACTTGCTTGTAGTTGATCCCAGGTTCTCTGGAAGAGGAGACAATGCTGTTAATTTGAGCCCTATCAGTGGCCCCACCCATCTTTAAATTTTTAGAAGTATATGTGAGGCTGTGTTTATGTACATCATATGCAGACCATAAGAGGGATTTAGATTCTCAAATTTCTGACACCCTCTTCTGGAGTGTCTGAAGACAGGTACAGTGTACTTAAAAATAATAAATACATAAATAAATAAATAAATAAATAAATAAATAAATAAATAAACATTTTTTAAAAATGATAAGAAAAAAAGAAAGACCAGGCAGGCCTGCCATCCTTATCTCTGTCTCTCTGTCTGTCTCTCTGTCTGATCCCCTGGAACTGGAGATGGGCCACCATATAGTTGCTGGTGGTTGATCCCAGGTTCTCTGGAAGAGGAGACAATGCTGTTAATTGTTGAGCCCTTTCAGTGCCCACAAATCTTTAAATTGTTGGAAGTAAATGTGAGTCTGTGTTTATGTACATCATATGCAGACCATAAGAGGGATTTAGATTCTCCAGAATCTGACAACTTCTTCTGGAGTGTCTGAAGACCTCTACAGTGTACTTATAGCTAATAAATACATAAATAAATAAATAAATAAATAAATAAATAAATAAATAAATAAACATTTTTTAAAAAGGACAAGAAAGAACGAAAAACCAGGCAGGCCTGCCATCCTTGACTGTTTGTCTGTCTGTCTGTCTGAAACCCTGGAACTTAAGATGGGCCACCATATAGTTGCTCGTAGTTGATCCCAGGTTCTCTGGAAGAGGAGACAATGCAGTTAATTGTCGAGCCCATTCTGTGGCCCCACACATCTTTAAATTTTTGGAAGTAATTGTGAGTCTGTGTTTATGTACATCATATGCAGACCAGAAGAGGGATTTAGATTCTCCAGAATCTGACACCCTCTTCTGGAGTGTCTGAAGACAGCTACAGTGTACTTATATCTACTAAATATATAAATAAATAAATAAATAAATAAATAAATAAATAAATACATACATACATACATACATACATACATACATAAACATTTTTTAAAAAAGATAAGAAAGAAAGAAAGACCAGGCAGGCCTGCCATCCTTATCTTTTTCTTTCTGTCTGTCTCTCTGTCTGATCCCCTAGAAGTGGAGATGGGCCACCATATAGTTGCTGGTAGTTGATCCCAGGTCCTCTGGAAGAGGAGACAATGCTGTTAATTGTTGAGCACTTTCAGGGGCCCCACCCATCTTTAATTTTTTAGAAGTAAAGGTGAGGCTGTGTTTATGTACATCATATTCAGACCTTAAGAGGGATTTAGATTCTCCAGAATATGACACCGACTTTTGGAGTGTCTAAGACTGATACAGTGTACTTATATCTAATAAATACATAAATAAATAAATAAATAAACATTTTTTAAAATCGATTAGAAAGAAAGAAAGACCAGGCAGGCCTGCCATCCTTATCTCTGTCTGTCTGTCTGTCTGATCCCCTGGAACTGGAGATGGGCCACCATATAGTTGCTGGTAGTTGATCCCAGGTTCTCTGTAAGAGGATACAATGCTGTTAATTGTTGAGCCCTTTCAGTGGCCCCACTCATCTTTAAATTTTTAGAGGTGTATGTGAGGCTGTATTTATGTACATCATATTCAGACCATAAGAGGGATTTAGATTCTCCAGAATCTGACACCCTCTCCTGGAGTGTCTGAAGACAGGTACAGTGTACTTAAAAATAATAAATACATACATAAATAAATAAATAAGTAAATAAATAAATAAATAAATAAACATTTTTTTAAAAATGATAAGAAAAAAAGAAAGACCAGGCAGGCCTGCCATCCTTATCTCTGTCTCTCTGTCTGATCCTCTGGAACTTGAGATGGGCCACCATATAGTTGCTGGTAGTTGATCCCAGGTTCTCTGGAAGAGGAGACAATGCTGTTAATTGTTGAGCCCTTTCAGTGCCCCACAAATCTTTAAATTGTTGGAAGTAAATGTGAGTCTGTGTTTATGTACATCATATGCAGACCATAAGAGGGATTTAGATTCTCCAGAATCTGACAACTTCTTCTGGAGTGTCTGAAGACCTCTACAGTGTACTTATATCTAATAAATACATAAATAAATAAATAAATAAATAAATAAATAAATAAATAAATAAATAAATAAATAAACATTTTTTAAAAAGGACAAGAAAGAACGAAAAACCAGGCAGGCCTGCCATCCTTGACTGTTTGTCTGTCTGTCTGTCTGAAACCCTGGAACTTAAGATGTGCCACCATATAGTTGCTCGTAGTTGATCCCAGGTTCTCTGGAAGAGGAGACAATGCTGTTAATTGTCGAGCCCATTCAGTGGCCCCACACATCTTTAAATTTTTGGAAGTAATTGTGAGTCTGTGTTTATGTACATCATATGCAGACCATAAGAGGGATTTAGATTCTCCAGAATCTGACACCATCTTCTGGAATGTCTGAAGACAGCTACAGTGTACTTATATCTACTAAATATATAAATAAATAAATAAATAAATAAATAAATAAATAAATAAATACATAATACATACATACATACATAAATAAATAAACATTTTTTAAAAAGGATAAGAAAGAAAGAAAGAAAGACCAGGCAGGCCTACCATCCTTATCTCTGTCTGTCTGTCTGTCTCTCTGATCCCCTGGAACTAAAACGGGCCACCATATAGTTGCTCGTTGTTGATCCCAGGTTCTCTGGAAGAGCAGTCAATGCTGTTAATTATTGAGCCCTTTCAGGGGCCCCACCCATCTTTAAATTTTTAGAAGTATATGTGAGGCTGTGTTTATGTACATCATATGCAGACCATAAGAGGGATTTATATTCTCCAGAATCTGACACCCTCTTCTGGAGTGACTGAAGACAGATAGAGTGTACTTATATCTAATAAATACATAAATAAATAAATAAATAAATAAATAAATAAATAAATAAATAAACATTTTTAAAAAAGGATAAGAAAGAAAGAATAAAAGACCAGGCAGGCCTGCCATCCTTATCTCTGTCTGTCTGTCTGTCTGTCTGTCTTTCTGATCCCCTGGAACTGGAGATGGGCCACCATATAGTTGCTGGCATTTGATCCCAGGTTCTCTGGAACAGGAGACAATGCTGTTAATTGTTTGAGCTCTTTCAGTTGCCCCACCCATCTTTAAATTTTTAGAATTATATGTGAGGCTGTGTTTATGTACATCATATGCAGACCATAAGAGGGATTTAGATTCACCAGAATCTGACACATTCTTCCGGAGTGTGTGAAGACAGATACAGTGTACTTATATCTAATAAATAAATAAATAAATAAATAAATAAATAAATAAACTTTTTTTAAAAAGGATAAGAAAGAAAGAAAGACCAGGTAGGCCTGCCACCTTTATCCTTCTCTGTCTGTCTCTCTGTCTGTCTGTCTGATCCCCGGGAACTGGAGATGGGCCACCATATAGTTGATGGTAGTTGATCCCAGGTTCTCTGGAAGTGGAGACAATGCTGTTAATTGTTGAGCCCTTTCAGTGGCCCCACCCATCTTTAAATTTTAGAAGTATATGGGAGGCTGTGTTTATGTACCTCATATGCAGACAATAAGGGGGATTTAGATTCTCCAGAATCTGAAACCCTCTTCTGGAGTGTCTGAAGACAGCTATAGTGTACTTATATGTAAAAAATACATAAATAAATAAATAAATAAATAAACATTTTTAAAAAAAGGATAAGAAAGAAAGAAAGACCAGGCAGGCCTGCCATCTTTATCCTTGTCTGTCTGTCTGTCTGCTTGTCTG
Organism: Mus caroli; assembly: GCF_978045245.1. Taxonomy (NCBI): domain Eukaryota; kingdom Metazoa; phylum Chordata; class Mammalia; order Rodentia; family Muridae; genus Mus; species Mus caroli. The sequence goes on along the minus strand of NW_028227313.1, from coordinate 777,330 downwards.
ATCCCTGGGCACTGGAGATGAGCCACCATATAGTTGCTTGTAGTTGATCCCAGGTTCTCTGGAAGAGGATACAATGCTGTTAATTTGAGCCCTATCAGTGGCCCCACCCATCTTTAAATTTTTAGAAGTATATGTGAGGCTGTGTTTATGTACATCATATGCAGACCATAAGAGGGATTTAGATTCTCAAATTTCTGACACCCTCTTCTCAAGTCTCTGAAGACAGCTACAGTGTACTTATATCTAATACATACATAAATAAAAAAATAAATATATAAATAAAATTTTTTTAAAAAGGATAAGAAAGAAAGAAACAACGGGCAGGCCTGCCATCTTATATCTGTCTGTCTGTCTGTCTGTCTGTCTGTCTGATATCCTGGAACTGGAGATGGGCCACCATATAGTTGCCAGTAGTTGATCCCAGGTTCTCTGGAACAGGAGACAATGCTGTTAATTGTTGAGCCCTTTGAGTGGCCCCACCCATCTTTAAATTTTTAGAAGTATATGTGAGGCTGTGTTTATGTACATCATATGCAGAATATAAGAGGGATTTAGATTCTCCTCAATCTGACACCTTCTTCTGGAGTGTCTGAAGACAGCTACCGTGTACTTATACCTAATAAATAAATAAATAAATAAATAAATAAATAAATAAATAAATAAACAAACATTTTAAAAGGATAAGAAAGAAATTAAGGCCAGGCAGGCCTGCGATCCTTATCTCTTCTGTCGGTCAGTCTGTCTGTCTGATCCTGTGGAACTGGAGATGGGCTACCATATAGTTGCTGGTAGTTGATCCCAGGTTCTCTGGAAGAGGAGACAATGCTGTTAATTGTCGAGCCCTTTCAGTGGCCCCACACATCTTTAAATTTTTGGAAGTAATTTTGAGTCTGTGTTTATGTACATCATATGCAGACCATAAGAGGGATTTAGATTCTCCAGAATCTGACACCCTCTTACTGAATGTCTGAAGACAGCTACAGTGTACTTATATCTAATAAATACATAAATAAATAAATGAACATTTCTTAAAAAGGATAAAAAATAAAGAGAGACCAGGCAGGCCTGCCATCCTTATCTCTAGCTGTCTGTATGTCTGTCTGTCTGTCTGATCCCCTGGAACTGGAGATGGGCCACCATATAGTTGCTGGTAGTTGAACCCAGGTTCTCTGGAAGAGGAGACAATGTTGTTAATTTTTGAGCCGTAAAGTGGCCCCACCCATCTTTAAATTTTTAGAAGTACTTGTGAGGCTTTGTTTATGTACATCATATGCAGACCATAAGAGGGATTTAGATTCTCCAGAATCTGACACCCTCTTCTGGAGTGTCTGAAGACAATTACAGTGTACTTATATCTAATATATAAATAAATAAATAAATAAATAAATAAATAAATAAATAAATAATCATTTTTTAAAAATGATAAGAAAAAAAGAAAGACCAGGCATGCCTGCCATCCTTATCTCTGTCTGTCTGTCTGTCTGTCTGATCTCCTGGAACTGGAGATGGGCCACCATATAGTTGCTGGTAGTTGATCCCAGGTTCTCTGGACTAGGAGACAATGCTGTTAATTGTTGAGCCCTTTCAGTTGCCCCACACATCTTTAAATTTTTGGAAGTAAATGTGAGTCTGTGTTTATGTACATAATATGCAGACCATAAGAGGTATTTACATTCTCCAGTATCTGACAACCTCTTCTGGAGTGTCTGAAGACCTCTCCAGTGTACTTATATCTAATTAATACATAAATAAATAAATAAACATTTTTTAAAAAGTATAAGAAAGAAAAAAACCAGGCAGGCCTGCCATCCTTGACTGTTTGTCTGTCTGTCTGTCTGAAACCCTGGAACTGGAGATGGGCCACCATATAGTTGCTGGTAGTTGATCCCAGGTTCTCTGGAAGAGGAGACAATGCTGTTAATTGTTGAGCCCTTTTAGTGGCCCCACTCATCTTTAAATTTTTAGAGGTGTATGTGAGGCTGTGTTTATGTACATCATATTCAGACCATAAGAGGGATTTAGATTCTCCAGAATCTGACACCCTCTTCTGGAGTGTCTGAAGACAAGTACAGTATACTTATAAATAATAAATAAATAAATAAATAAATAAATAAATAAACATATTTTAAAAATGATAAGAAAAAAAGAAAGACCAGGCAGGCCTGCCATCCTTATCTGTGTCTCTCTGTCTGTCTCTCTGTCTGATCCCCTGGAACTGGAGATGGGCCACCATATAGTTGCTGTTAGTTGATCCCAGGTTCTCTGGAAGAGGAGACAATGCTGTTAATTGTTGAGCCCTTCCAGTGGCCCCACAAATCTTTAAATTGTTGAAAGTTAATGTGAGTCTGTGTTTATGTATATCATATGCAGACCATAAGAGAGATTTAGATTCTTCAGAATCTGACAACTTCTACTGGAGTGTTTGAAGACCTCTACAGTGTACTTATATCTAATAAATACATATATATACATAAATAAATAAATAATCATTTTTTAAAAATGATAAGAAAAAAAGAAAGACCAGGCAGACCTGTGATCCTTAACTCTGTCTGTCTGTCTGTCTGTCTGTCTGATCCCCTGAAACTGGAGATGGGCCACCATATTTTTCCTGGTAGTTGATCCCAGGTTCTCTGGAAGAGGAGACAATGCTGTTAATTGTTGAGCCCTTTCAGTGGCCTAACAAATCTTTAAATTGTTGGAAGTAAATGTGAGTCTGTGTTTATGTACATCATATGCAGACCATAAGAGGGATTTAGATTCTCCAGAATCTGACACCCTCTTCTGGAGTGTCTGAAGACAGCTACAGTGTACTTATATCTAATAAATACATGAATAAATAAATAAACATTATTAAAAAGGATAAGAAAAAAGAAAGACCAGGCAGGCTTGCCACCTTGTCTGTCTGTCTGTCTGTCTGTCTGTCTATCTGTCAGATCCCCTGGAACTGGAGATGGGCCACCATATAGTTGCGGGTAGTTGATCCCAGGTTCTCTGGAAGAGGAGACAATGCTGTTAATTTTTGAGCCCTTTCAGTGGCCCCACCCATCTTTAAATTTTTAGAGGTATTTTTGAGGCTGTGTTTATGTACATCATATGCAGACCATAAGAGGGATTTAGATTCTCCAGAATCTGACACCCTCTTCTGGAGTGTCTGAAGACAGCTACAGTGTACTTATATCTAATAAATAAATAAATAAAATAAATAAATAAACATTTTTAAAAAGGATAAGAAAGAAAGAAAGAACTGGCAGGCCTGCCATCCTTATCTCTGTCTGTCTGTCTGTCTGATCCCCGGGAACTGGAGATGGTCCACCCTATAATTGCTGATAGTTGATCCCAGGTTCTCTGGAAGAGGAGACAATGCTGTTAATTGTTGAGCACTTTCAGTGGCCTCAGCCATCTTTAAATTTTTAGAAGTATATGTGAGGCTATGTTTATGTACATCATATGCAGACCATAAGAGGGATTTAGATTTTCCAGAATCTTACACCCTCTTCTGGAGTGTCTGAAGACAGCTACAGTGTACTTATATCTAATTAATACATAAATAAATACATAAATAAATAAATAAACATTTTTTAAAAGGATAAGAAAGAAAGAAAGAACAGGTAGGTCTGCCATCCTTATCTCTGACTGTCTGTCTGTCTGTCTGATCCCCTGGAACTGGAGATGGGCCACCATATAGTTGCAAGTAGTTGATCCCAGTTTCTCTGCAAGAGGAGACAATGCTGTTAATTTTTGAGCACTTTCAGTGGCCCCACCCATCTTTAAATGTTTAGAACTGTATGTTAGGCTGTGTTTATGTACATCATATGCAGACCATAAGAGGGATTTAGATTCTCCATAATCTGACACCCTCTTCTGGAGTTTCTGAAGACAGCTAGAGTGTACTTATATCTAATAAATACATAAATAAATAAATAAACATGTTTTAAAAAGGATAAGAAAGAAATAAAAAACAAGCAGGCCTGCCATCCTTGTCTGTTTGTCTGTCTGTCTGTCTGATCCCCTGAAACTGGAGATGGGCCACCATATTTTTGCTGGTAGTTGATCCCAGGTTCTCTGGAAGAGGAGACAATGCTGTTATTAGTTGAGCCCTTTAAGTGGCCCCACCCATCTTTAAATTTTTAGAAGTATATGTGAGGCTGTGTTTATATACATCATATGCAGATCATAAGAGGGATTTAGATATTCCAGAATCTGACACCCTCTTCTGGAGTGTCTGAATACAGCTACTGTGTACTTAAATCTAATAAATACATACATAAATAAATAAATAAACATTTTTTAAAAGGATAAGAAGGAAAGAAAGGCAAGGTAGTTCTGCCATCCTTATCTCTGTCTGTCAGTCTGTCTGTCTGATCCCCTGGAACTAGAGAGGGGCCACCATATAGTTGCTGGTAGTTGATCCCACTTTCTCTGGAAGAGGAGACAATGCTGTTATTTTTTGAGCCGTAAAGTGGCCCCACCCATCTTTAAATTTTTAGAAGTATATGTGAGGCTGTGTTTATGTACATCATATGCAGACCATAAGAGGGATTTAGATTGTCCAGAATCTGACACCGTCTTCTGAAGTGTCTGAAGACTGCTACCATGTACTTATATCTAATAAATAAATAAATAAATAAATAAATAAATAAATAAATAATCATTTTTTTAAAATGATAAGAAAAAAAGAAAGACCAGGCAGGCCTGCGATCCTTAACTCTGTCTGTCTGTCTGTCTGTCTGATCTCCTGGAACTGGAGATGGGCCACCATATAGTGTCTGGTAGTTGATCCCAGGTTCTCCTGAAGAGGAGAGAATGCTCTTAATTGTTGAGCCCTTTCAGTGGCCCCACACATCTTTAAATTTTTGGAAGTAAATGTGAGACTGTGTTTATGTACATCATATGCAGACATAAGAGGGATTTATATTCTCCAGAATCTGACACCCTCTTCTGGAGTGTCTGAAGACAGCTACAGTATACTTATATCTAAAAAATACATAAATAAATAAATAAATAAATAAATAATCATTTTTTTTAAAAGGATAAGAATGAAAGAAAGACCTGGCATGCCTGCCTATCTTATCTCTGTCTGTCTGTCTGTCTGTCTGATACCCGGGAACTGGAGATGGGCCACCATATAGTGGCTGATAGTTGATCCCAGGTTCTCTGGAAGAGGAGACAATGCTGTTAATTGTTCAGCCCTTTCAGTGGCCTCAGCCATCTTTAAATTTTTAGAAGTATATGTGAGGCTGTGTTTATGTACATCATATGCAGACCATAAGAGGGATTTAGATTCTCCAGAATCTGACACCCTCTTCTGGCGTGTCTGAAGACAGCTACAGTGTACTTATATCTAATGAATACATAAATAAATAAATAAATAAATAAATAAATAAATAAATAAATAAATAAATGGATAAATAAACTTTTTTTAAAAAAATGATAAGAAAAAAAGAAATACCAGGCAGGCCTGCCATCCTTATCTCTGTCTGTCTGTCTGTCTGTCTTTCTGATCCCCTGGACCTGGAGATGGGCCACCATATAGTTGCTGGTAGTTGATCCCAGGTTCTCTGGAAGAGGAGACAATGCTGTTAATTGTTGAGCCCCTTCAGTGTCCCCACACATCTTTAAATTTTTGGAAGTAAATGTGAGTCTGTGTTTATGCACATCATATGCAGACCATAAGAAGGATTTAGATTCTCCAGAATCTGACAACCTCTTCTGGAGTGTCTGAAGACCTCTAAAGTGTACTTATATCTAATAAATACACAAATAAATAAATAAACATTTTTTCAAAAATGATAAGAAAGAAAGAACAACCAGGCAGGCCTGCCATCCTTGACTGTTTGTCTGTCTGTCTGTCTGAAACCCTGGAACTGAAGATGGGCCACAATATAGTTGCTGGTAGTTGATCCCAGGTTCTCTGGAAGAGGAGACAATGCTGTTAATTGTTGAGCCCTTTCAGTGGCCACAAACATCATTAAATTTTTAGAAGTATATGTGAGGCTGTGTTTATGTACATCATATGCATACCATAAGAGGGATTTAGATTCTCCAGAATCTGACCCCCTCTTCTGGAGTGTATGAAGACAGCTACAGTGTACTTATATCTAATAAATAAATAAATAAATAAATAAATAAATAAATAAATAAATAAATAAACATTTTTTTAAAAGGATAAGAAAGAAAGAAATAACAGGCAGGCCTGCCAACCTTATCTCTGTCTGTCTGTATGTCTGTCTGTCTGAACCCCTGGAACTGGAGATGGGCCACCATATAGTTGCTGGTAGTTGATCCCAGGTTCTCTAGAAGAGGAGACAATGCTGTTAATTGTTGAGCGCTTTTTGTGGCCCCTCCAATCTTTAAATTTTTAGAAGTATATGTGAGTCTGTGTTTATGTACATCATATGCAGACCATAAGACGGATTTAGATTTTCCAGAATCTTACACCCTCTTCTGGAGTGTCTGAAGACAGCTACAGTGTACTTATATCTAATAAATAAATAAATAAATAAATAAATAAATAAATAAATAAATAAATAAATAAACATTTTTTTCCAAAAGTTAAGAAAGAAAGAAAGACCAGGCAGGCCAGCCATCCTTATCTCTGACTGTCTGTCTGTCTGTCTGATCCCCTGGAACTGGAGATGGGCCACCATATAGTTGCTGGTAGTTGATCCCAGGTTCTCTGGAAAAGGGACAATGCTGTTAATTGTTGAGCCCTTTCAGTGGCCCCACACATTTTTAAATTTTTGGAAGTAAATGTGAGTCTGTGTTTATGTACATCATATGCAGACCATAAGAGGGATTTATATTCACCAGAATCTGACACCCTCTTCTGGAGTGTCTGAAGACAGCTACAGTGTACTTATATCTAATAAATACATAAATAAATAAATAAATAAATAAATAAATAAATAAATAAATAGATAATCATTTTTTAAAAATGATAAGAAAAAAAGAAAGACCAGGTAGGCCTGCCATCCTAATATTTGTCTGTCTGTCTGTCTGTCTAATCTCCTGGAACTGGAGATGGGCCACCATATAGTTGCTTGTAGTTGATCCCAGGTTCTCTGGAAGAGGAGACAATGCTGTTAATTGTTGAGCCCTTTCAGTGGCCCCACCCATCTTTAAATTTTTAGAAGTATATGTGAGGCTGTGTTTATGTACATCATATGCAGACCATAAGAGGGATTTAGATTCTCCAGAATCTGACATTCTCTTCTGGAGTGTCTAAAGGCAGCTACAGGGTACTTATATCTAATAAATAAATAAATATATAAATAAATAAATAAATAAATAAATAAATAAATAAATAAATAAATAATTTTTTTAAAAAATGATAAGAAAAAAAGAAAGACCAGGCAGGGCCTGCCATCCTTTTCTCTGTCTGTTTGTCTGTCTTTCTGATCTCCTGGAACTGGAGATGGGCCACCATATAGTTGCTGGTAGTTGATCCCAGGTTCTCTGGAAGAGGAGACAATGCTCTTAATTGTTGAGCCCTTTCAGTGGCCCCACTCATCTTTAAATTTTTAGAGGTGTATGTGAGGCAGTGTTTATGTACTTCATATGCACACCCTAAGATGGATTTAGATTCTCCAGAATATGATACCCTCTTCTGGAGTGTCTGAAGATAGCTACAGTGTACTTATATCTAATAAATACATAAATAAATAAATAAACATTTTTTAAAAAGGATAAGAAAGAAAGAAAGACCTGGCAGGCCTGCCATCCTTATCTCTGTCTGTCTGTCTGTCGGTCTGATCCCCGGGAACAGGAGATGGGCCACCATATAGTTGCTGATAGTTGATCTCAGTTTCCCTGGAAGAGGAGACAATGCTGTTAATTGTTGAGCCCTTTCAGTGGCCTCAGCCATCTTTAAATTTTTAGAAGTATATGTGAGGCGGTGTTTATGTACATCATATGCAGACCATAAGAGGGATTTAGATTCTCCAGAATATTACACCCTCTTCTGGAGTGTCTGAAGATAGCTACGGTGTACTTATATCTAATAAATAAATAAATAAATAAATAAATAAATAAATAAATAAATAAAAACCATTTTTTGAAAAGGATAAGAAAAAAAGAAAGACCAGGCAGGCCTGCCATCCTTATGTCTGTCTGTCTGTCTGTCTTTCTGATCCCCTGGAACTGGAGATGGGCCACCATATAGTTGCTGTTAGTTGATCCCAGGTTTTCTGGAAGAGGAGACAATTCTGTTAATTGTTGAGCCCTTTCAGTTGCCCCACCCATCTATAAATTTTTAGAAGTATATGTGAGGCTGTGTTTATGTACATCATATGCAGCCCATAAGAGGGATTTAGATTCTGCAGAATCTTACACCCTTTTCTGGAGTGTCTGAAGACAGCTACAGTGTACTTATATCTAATAAATACATAAATAAATAAATAAACATTTTTTAAAAAGGATAAGAAAGAAAGAAAGAACTGGCAGGCCTGCCATCCTTATCTCTGTCTGTATGTCTGTCTGTCATGTCCCCGGGAACTGGAGATGGGCCACCATATAGTTGCTGATAGTTGATCCCAGTTTCTCTGGAAGAGGAGACAATGCTGTTAATTTTTGAGCCCTTTCTGTGGCCTCAGCCATCTTTAAATTTTTAGAAGTATATGTGAGTCTGTGTTTATGTACATCATATGCAGACCATAAAAGGGATTTAGATTCTCCAGAATATTACACCCTCTTCTGGAGTGTCCGAAGACAGCTACATTGTACTTATATCTATAAATACATGAATAAATAAATAAACATTTTTTAAAAAGGATAAGAAAGAAAAAAACCAGGCAGGCCTGCCATCCTTGACTGTTTGTCTGTCTGTCTGTCGGAACCCCTGGAACTGGAGATGGGCCACCATATAGTTGCTGGTAGTTGATCCCAGGTTCTATGGAAGAGGAGACAATGCTGTTAATTGTTGAGCCCTTTCAGTGGCGCCACACATTTTTAAATTTTTAGAAGTATATGTGAGGCTGTGTTTATGTACATCATATGCAGACCATAAGAGGGATTTAGATTCTCCAGAATCTGACACCCTCTTCTGGTGTGTCTGAAGACAGCTACGGTGTACTTATATCTAATAAATACATAAATAAATAAATAAATAAATAAATAAAATATTTTTTGTAAAGGATAAGAAAAAAAGAAAGACCAGGCAGGCCTGCCATCCTTATCTCTGTCTGTCTGTCTTTCTGTTTGTCTGATCTCCTGGAACTGGAGATGGGCCACCATATAGTTGCTGGTAGTTGATCCCAGTTTCTCTGTAAGAGGAGACAATGCTGTTAATTGTTGAGCCCTTTCAGTGGCCTCAGCCATCTTTAAATCTTTAGAAGTATATGTGAGGCTGTGTTTATGTACATCATATGCAGCCCATAAGAGGGATTTAGATTCTCCAGAATCTTACACCCTTTTCTGGAGTGTCTAAAGACAGCTACAGTGTACTTATATCTATTTAAATAAATAAATAAATAAATAAATAAATAAATAAATAAATAAATAAATAAATAAATAAATAAACATTTTTTAAAAGGGATAAGAAAGAAAGAAAAACCAGGCAGGCCTGCCATACTTGTCTGTCTGTCTTACTGTCTTGCCTAGCCACTTGCCTAGCCTAGCCTAGCCTAGCCCCTTGCGTAGCCTAATCTAGCCCCTTGCCTAGCCTAGCCCTGCCTATCCCTGTCTTTAACCAGGCTGGCCTCGAACTCAGAAACTGACTGCCTCTCCCTCCAGAGTGCTCTCATTAAGAGCTCGAGCCACCACTGACTGTTGGGTTTTCTAAGTCTTACATAGGTATGGTCTGTTTCTCAGCTGTGAAACCGTAATTAACACATGTAGTCTGTCCTAGGTCAGCCATAGCTACAGACTGAGGCCTTTTCTAAAACAAAACAAAAGAAAACAAAAAATAGAAATAATAAAATAAATAAATTAAGCAACCACATGATATCTTTTCTTTCTTTCAATGATACTCAGAGCTTGAAGCAGTTCACCCATGAGACCTCAGCTCCGGACATTGAGGCTGTTACCCTAACAAGTATTATGGCTGAACCTGAGGGGTTCTACTGCTGATTTTTGTCCCCCACTTTAAAAAAATAGTTGTTTTCAAAGGCTGCAGGTTCTTAGCCCTGTTCCTTGTTACAGTTGAGTCACAGCCCTGAATGTTCAGTGGTAGTTAAAGGCACTGAGAAGGGCTTCCTATAGACATAAAAGACCAAGTCTTTGTTATTAAAAAGTTAATCTGGATTCCCCCACCCCCTGGCATCCTTAGAATTCCTAGAAAGGAAGGCAGGGACCTGGGCAGAAGGGTGCAAGTCTACTGCTGTTTGTAAGTGGTAACAGAAAGCTTTCTCTTTTTGGTACCCTACCCCAAGTTACATTGTCACTTCTTTTTCCTAGTTGTTGTTTTGTCGGTTTGTATTCTCAACATAGCCCCTTTTCCTTCCTAACCTTGGCTGTCCTGAACCTTACTGTCCTTGAACTCAGTGATTTGCCTGTCTTGCTGGGATGAAACTGTGAGCTACCATCCAGAAGGAAGCACCCTGCTGAGGTTAGATTGGGGTCTCTTCCATTTTCCTCTATGAACATGCATATGGCAGGCCTGTTCTTTCTTTTTTACTTTTCCTTTTCTTTTTAAAGATTTATTTATTTATTATATCAAAGTATGCTGTAGCTATGTTCAGACACTCCAGAAGAGGGTGTCAGATGCTGAAGAATCTAAATCATTCTTATTGTCTGCATATGATGTATATAAACACAGCCTAACATATACTCAAAAAAAAAAAAAGAAAGAAAGAAAGAAAGATGTGGCTACAGAGGGGGCTCAACAATTAAGAGCATTGTCTCCTCTTCCAGAGAACCTGGGCTCAATTACCAGTATATATATATGGTGGCCCATCTCCAGTTCCAGGGGATCTATTACTCTGTTCTGGAGTCTGTGGGCACAGCATACACATGCAAAACATTCTTACACTAAAAATAAAATAGATCATTGAGAGAGAGGAGAGAGAGTGGGTGAGAGAGAGGGGAGGTAATTATAACTCCTGAAGAGTTTGAAGACCTGAGCTTCATCACTCACACAAATAAATAAATGCAAAATAATTTTTATTGAGCAACAGTTATATTTACTATATCTAAAGGACAGTCATGAGCATATTCTCTAAATAGAAAAAGGCCTGTTAGTCTTAGAAATGGAAAAGACACACCAAGGAAGATCTGGTAATTTTTTTTTTTAATTTTTAAAAACTTTAACACTTTTTATAAAACTTTTATAAAAACTTTTTATTCTCCTTTCTTTCTTTCTTTCTTTCTTTCTTTCTTTCTTTCTTTCTTTCTTTCTTTCTTTCTTTCTTTCTTTCTTTCTTTCTTTTTTCAGGGTTTCTCACCATATTGCAGGTACTACAAGTTTGATTTTCTTATTTTTCGACTGTTTCAAGGTTTCTCACCATATTGCAGGTCCTACTGTGTGATTTTCTCATTTTTCGACTTTTTCAGGGTTTCTTATCATATTCCAAGTCCTAGCGTGTGATTTTCTCATTTTTCGACTTTTTCAGGGATTCTCACCATATTGCAGGTCCTACAAGTGTGAATTTCTTAATTTTTGACTTTTGCAAGGTTTCTCACCATGTTCCCGCTACTACAGTGTATTTTTCTCATTTTTTAAAATTTTCACGGTCTCTCATCTTATTCCAAGTCGAACAGTGTAATTTTCTCATTTTTCGACTTTTTCAGGGTTTCTCACCATATTGCAGGTACTACAAGTTTGATTTTCTTATTTTTCAAATGTTTCAGGCTTTCTCACAATATTCCAGGTCCTACTGTGTGATTTTCTCACGTTAAGACTTTTTCAGTGTTTCTCACCATATTATAGGTACTACAATGTGATTTTCTCATTTTTTGACTTTTTCAGGTTTTCTCATCATATTCCAAGTCCTAGAGTGTGATTTTCTCTTTTTCGGAATTTTTCAGGGTTTCTCAAAAATATTCCAGGTCCTACAGTGTAATTTTCTCATTTTTTGACTTTTTCAGGGTTTCTCACCATATTGTAGGTCCTACAAGTGTGAATTTCTTATTTTTCGACTTTTTCAGAGTTTTTCACCATATCCCAGGTCCTAATGTGTGATTTTCTCATTTTTAGACTTTTTCAGTGTTTCTCACCATATTCTAGGTCCTACTGCATGATTTGCTCATTTTTTGACTTTTTCAGGGTTTCTCACCATATTCCAAGTCCTATAGTGTGATTTTCTCATTTTTTGACTTTTTCAGGGTTTCTCATCTTACTCCAAGTCCTACAGTGTGATTTTCTCATTTTTCGACTTTTTCAGGGTTTCTCACCATATTGCAGGTCCTACAAGTGTGATTTTCTTATTGTTGGACTTTTCCAGGGTTTTTCACCATATTCCAGCTTCTACAGTGTATTTTTGTCATTTTTTGTCTTTTTCACGGTTTCTCATCTTATTCCAAGTCCTACAGTGTGATTTTCTTATTTTTCGACTTTTTCAGGGTTTCTCACCATATTGCAGGTCCTACTGTGTGATTTTCTCATTTTTAGACTTTTTCAGGGTTTATCACCATATTCCAGGTACTACTGTGTGATTTTCTCATTTTTTGACTTTTTCAGGGTTTCTCATCATATTCCAAGTCTTAGAGTGTGATTTTCTCTTTTTTCAACTTTTTAAGGGTTTCTCACCATATTCCAGGTCCTACAGTGTGATTTTCTCATTTTTTGACTTTTTCAGGGTTTCTCATCATATTCCAAGTCCTAGAGTGTGATTTTCTCTTTTTTCGACTTTTTCAGGGTTTCTCACCATATTCCAGGTCCTACAGTGTGATTTTCTCATTTTTTGACTTTTTCAGGGTTTCTCATCTTACTTCAAGTCCTACAGTGTGATTTTCTCATTTTTCGACTTTTTCAGGGTTTCTCACCATATTGCAGGTCCTACAAGTGTGAATTTCTTATTGTTGGACTTTTTCAGGGTTTCTCACCATATTGCAGGTCCTACTGTGTGATTTTCTCATTTTTAGACTTTTTCAGGGTTTCTCACCATATTCCAGGTACTACTGTGTGATTTTCTCATTTTTTGACTTTTTCAGGGTTTCTCATCATATTCCAAGTCCTAGAGTGTGATTTTCTCTTTTTTCAACTTTTTAAGGGTTTCTCACCATATTCCAGGTCCTACAGTGTGAATTTCTCATTTTTTGACTTTTTCAGGGTTTCTCATCATATTCCAAGTCCTAGAGTGTGATTTTCTCTTTTTTCGACTTTTTCAGGGTTTCTCACCATATTCCAGGTCCTACAGTGTGATTTTCTCATTTTTTGACTTTTTCAGGGTTTCTCATCTTACTCCAAGTCCTACAGTGTGATTTTCTCATTTTTCGACTTTTTCAGGGTTTCTCACCATATTCCAGGTACTACTGTGTGATTTTCTCATTTTTTGACTTTTTCAGGGTTTCTCATCATATTCCAAGTCCTAGAGTGTGATTTTCTCTTTTTCAGAATTTTTCAGGGTTTCTCACCATATTGCAGGTACTACAAGTTTGATTTTCTTATTTTTCGACTGTTTCAAGGTTTCTCACCATATTGCAGGTCCTACTGTGTGATTTTCTCATTTTTCGACTTTTTCAGGGTTTCTTATCATATTCCAAGTCCTAGCGTGTGATTTTCTCATTTTTCGACTTTTTCAGGGATTCTCACCATATTGCAGGTCCTACAAGTGTGAATTTCTTAATTTTTGACTTTTGCAAGGTTTCTCACCATGTTCCCGCTACTACAGTGTATTTTTCTCATTTTTTAAAATTTTCACGGTCTCTCATCTTATTCCAAGTCGAACAGTGTAATTTTCTCATTTTTCGACTTTTTCAGGGTTTCTCACCATATTGCAGGTACTACAAGTTTGATTTTCTTATTTTTCAAATGTTTCAGGCTTTCTCACAATATTCCAGGTCCTACTGTGTGATTTTCTCACGTTAAGACTTTTTCAGTGTTTCTCACCATATTATAGGTACAACAATGTGATTTTCTCATTTTTTGACTTTTTCAGGTTTTCTCATCATATTCCAAGTCCTAGAGTGTGATTTTCTCTTTTTCGGAATTTTTCAGGGTTTCTCAAAAATATTCCAGGTCCTACAGTGTAATTTTCTCATTTTTTGACTTTTTCAGGGTTTCTCACCATATTGTAGGTCCTACAAGTGTGAATTTCTTATTTTTCGACTTTTTCAGAGTTTTTCACCATATCCCAGGTCCTAATGTGTGATTTTCTCATTTTTAGACTTTTTCAGTGTTTCTCACCATATTCTAGGTCCTACTGCATGATTTGCTCATTTTTTGACTTTTTCAGGGTTTCTCACCATATTCCAAGTCCTATAGTGTGATTTTCTCATTTTTTGACTTTTTCAGGGTTTCTCATCTTACTCCAAGTCCTACAGTGTGATTTTCTCATTTTTCGACTTTTTCAGGGTTTCTCACCATATTGCAGGTCCTACAAGTGTGATTTTCTTATTGTTGGACTTTTCCAGGGTTTTTCACCATATTCCAGCTTCTACAGTGTATTTTTGTCATTTTTTGTCTTTTTCACGGTTTCTCATCTTATTCCAAGTCCTACAGTGTGATTTTCTTATTTTTCGACTTTTTCAGGGTTTCTCACCATATTGCAGGTCCTACTGTGTGATTTTCTCATTTTTAGACTTTTTCAGGGTTTATCACCATATTCCAGGTACTACTGTGTGATTTTCTCATTTTTTGACTTTTTCAGGGTTTCTCATCATATTCCAAGTCTTAGAGTGTGATTTTCTCTTTTTTCAACTTTTTAAGGGTTTCTCACCATATTCCAGGTCCTACAGTGTGATTTTCTCATTTTTTGACTTTTTCAGGGTTTCTCATCATATTCCAAGTCCTAGAGTGTGATTTTCTCTTTTTTCGACTTTTTCAGGGTTTCTCACCATATTCCAGGTCCTACAGTGTGATTTTCTCATTTTTTGACTTTTTCAGGGTTTCTCATCTTACTTCAAGTCCTACAGTGTGATTTTCTCATTTTTCGACTTTTTCAGGGTTTCTCACCATATTGCAGGTCCTACAAGTGTGAATTTCTTATTGTTGGACTTTTTCAGGGTTTCTCACCATATTGCAGGTCCTACTGTGTGATTTTCTCATTTTTAGACTTTTTCAGGGTTTCTCACCATATTCCAGGTACTACTGTGTGATTTTCTCATTTTTTGACTTTTTCAGGGTTTCTCATCATATTCCAAGTCCTAGAGTGTGATTTTCTCTTTTTTCAACTTTTTAAGGGTTTCTCACCATATTCCAGGTCCTACAGTGTGAATTTCTCATTTTTTGACTTTTTCAGGGTTTCTCATCATATTCCAAGTCCTAGAGTGTGATTTTCTCTTTTTTCGACTTTTTCAGGGTTTCTCACCATATTCCAGGTCCTACAGTGTGATTTTCTCATTTTTTGACTTTTTCAGGGTTTCTCATCTTACTCCAAGTCCTACAGTGTGATTTTCTCATTTTTCGACTTTTTCAGGGTTTCTCACCATATTCCAGGTACTACTGTGTGATTTTCTCATTTTTTGACTTTTTCAGGGTTTCTCATCATATTCCAAGTCCTAGAGTGTGATTTTCTCTTTTTTCAACTTTTTAAGGGTTTCTCACCATATACCAGGTCCTACAGTGTGATTTTCTCATTTTTTGACTTTTTCAGGGTTTCTCATCATATTCCAAGTCCTAGAGTGTGATTTTCTCTTTTTTCGACTTTTTCAGGGTTTCTCACCATATTCCAGGTCCTACAGTGTGATTTTCTCATTTTTTGACTTTTTCAGGGTTTCTCATCTTACTCCAAGTCCTACAGTGTGATTTTCTCATTTTTCGACTTTTTCAGGGTTTCTCACCATATTGCAGGTCCTACAAGTGTGAATTTCTTATTGTTGGACTTTTTCAGGGTTTCTCACCATATTCCAGCTCCTACAGTGTATTTTTGTCATTTTTTGTCTTTTTCACGGTTTCTCATCTTATTCCAAGTCCTACAGTGTGATTTTCTCATTTTTAGACTTTTTCAGGGTTTCTCACCATATTCCAGGTACTACTGTGTGATTTTCTCATTTTTTGACTTTTTCAGGGTATCTCATCATATTCCAAGTCCTAGAGTGTAATTTTCTCTTTTTTCGACTTTTTCAGGGTTTCTCACCATATTCCAGGTCCTACAGTGTGATTTTCTCATTTTTTGACTTTTTCAGGGTTTCTCACCATATTCCAGCTCCTACTGCGTGATTTTCTAATTTTTTCGACTTTTTCAGGGTTTCTCACCATATTCCAAGTCCTACAGTGTGATTTTCTCATTTTTTGACTTTTTCAGAATTTCTCACGCTATTGCTTGTTCTACAAGTGTGAATTTCTTATTTTTTGACTTTTTCAGGGTTTTTCACCATATTCCAGCTCCTTCAGTGTATTTTTCTCATTTTTGACTTTTTCAGGGTTTCTCACCATATTGCAGATACGACAAATTTGATTTTCTTATTTTTCAACTGCTTCAGGGTTTCTCACCATATTCCAGGTCCTACTGGGTGATTTTCTCATTTTTAGACTTTTTCAGTGTTTACTCACCATATTCAAGGTACTACAGTGTTATTTTCTCATTTTTTGACTTTTTCAGGTTTTCTCATCTTATTCCAAGTCCTACGGGGTGATTTTCTCTTTTTTCGACATTTAAAGGGTTTCTCAACATATTCCAGGTCCACCAGTGTAATTTTCTCATTTTTTGACTTTTTCAGTGTTTCCACCATATTGCAGGTCCTACAAGTGTGAATTTCTCATTTTTCGACTTTTTCAGAGTTACTCACCATATTCCAGGTCCTACAGTGTGATTTTCCTCATTTTAAGATTTTTCATTGTTTCTCACCATATTCCAGGTCCTACTGCCTGATTTTCTCATTTTTGACTTTTTCAGGGTTTCTCACCATATTCCAAGTCCTACAGTGTGATTTTCTCATTTTTTGACATTTTCAGGGTTTGTCACCATATTCCAGGTACTACAGTGTGATTTTCTTATTTTAGACTTTTTCAGTGTTTCTCACCAAATTCCAGGACCTACTGCGTGATTTTCTCATTTTTGACTTTTTCAGGGTTTCTCACCATATTCCAGGTCCTACACTGTGATTTTCTCATTTTTCTACTTTTTCAGGGTTTTTCACCATATTGGAGGTCCTACAAGTGTGATTTTCTTATTTTTCGACTTTTTCAGGGTTTCTCATCATATTCCAGCTCCTACAGTGTATTATTCTCATTTTTTTTTGATTTTTTCACGGTTTTCTCATCATATTCCAAATCCTACAGTGTTATTTTCTCATTTTGGAATTTTTCAGGGTTTCTCACCATATTGCAGGTACTACAAGTTTTATTGTCTTATTTTTCAACTGATTCAGTGTTTCTCACCATATTGCAGGTCCTATTGTGTGATTTTTCTCATTTTTCGACTTTTTCAAGGTTTCTCATCATATTCCAGCTCCTACAGTGTATTATTCTCATTTTTTTGATTTTTTCACGGTTTCTCATCATATTCTAAATCCTACAGTGTTATTTTCTCATTTTTGGAATTTTTCAGGGTTTCTCAACATATTGCAGGTTCTACATTGTGATTTTTCTCATTTTTTGAATTTTTCAGGGTTGCTCACCATATTTCAGAACCTACAGTATATTTTTGTCATTTTTTTGTCTTTTTCACGGTTTCTCAACTTATTCCAAGTCCTATATTTTGATATTCTCCTTTTTTGACTTTTTCACAGTTTCTCTCCATATTGCAGGTACTACAAGTTTGATTTTCTTATTTTTGATCTTTCAGGGTTTCTCACCATATTCCAGGTCCTACTGTTTGATTTTCTCATTTTTAGACTTTTTCAGGGTTTCTCACCATATTCCAGGTACTACAGTGTGATTTTCTCATTTTTTGACTTTTTCGGGTTTTCTCATCATATTCCAAGTCCTAGAGTGTAATTTTCTCTTTTTTCGACTATTTCAGAGTTTCTCACCATATTCCAGGTCCTACAGTGTGATTTTCTCATTTTAAGACTTTTTAAGGGTTTCTCAACATATTCCAGGTACTACAGTGTGATTTTCTCATTTTTCGACTTCTTCAGGTTTTCTCATCTTATTCCAAGTCCTACAGTGTGATTTTCTCATTTTAAGACTTTTTCAGGGTTTCTCACCATATTCCAGGTCCTACTTTGTGATTTTCTCATTTTTCGACTTTTTCAGGGTTTCTCACCATATTGCAGGGACTACAAGTTTGATTTTCTTATTTTTCGACTTTTTCAGTGTTTCTCACCATATTCCAGCTTCTACAGTGTTTTTTTCGCATTTTTTGACTTTTTAAAGGTTACTCATCATATTGTAAATCCTACAGTGTGATTTTCGCATTTTTGGAAATTTTCAGGGTTTCTCACCATATTGCATGTACTACAAGTTTGATTTTCTTATTTTTTGACTGTTTAAGTGTTTATCATCATATTGCAGGTCCTACTGTGTGATTTTCTCATTTTGAGACTTTTTCAGTGTTTCTCACCATATTCCAGCTACTACAGTGTGATTTTCTCATTTTTCGACTTTTTCAGGGTTCCTCATCATATTCAAAGTCCTAGAGTGTGATTTTTCTAATTATTGACTTTTTTCACGGTTGCTCACCATATTCCATCTTCTACAGTGTGATTTTCTCATTTTTCGACTTTTTCAGGGTTTCTCACCATATTCCAGCTCCTACAGTGTATTTTTCTCATTTTTAGACTTTTTCACGTTTTCTCACAATATTCCTGGTCCTACTGCGTGATTTTCTCATTTTTCGACTTTTTCAGGGTTTCTCACCATATTCCAAGTCCTACAGTGTGATTTTCTCATTTTTTGACTTTTCAGAATTTCTCACCCTATTGCAGGTCCTACAAGTGTGAATTTCTTATTTTTTGACTTTTTCAGGGTTTCTCACCATATTCCAGCTCCTTCAGTGTATTTTTCTCATTTTTTGACTTTTTCAGGGTTTCTCACCATATTGCAGATATGACAAATTTGATTTTCTTATTTTTCGACTGCTTCAGGGTTTCTCACCATATTCCAGGTCCTACTGTGTGAATTTTCATTTTTAGACTTTTTCAGTGTTTTCTCACCATATTCAAGGTACTACATTGTTATTTTCTCATTTTTTGACTTTTTCAGGCTTTCTCATCATATTCCATGTCCTAGAGGGTGATTTTCTCTTTTTTCGACTTTTAAAGTGTTTCTCAACATATTCCAGTTCCTACAGTGTAATTTTCTCATGTTTTGACTTTTTCAATGTTTCTCACCATATTGCAGGTCCTACAAGTGTGAATTTCTCATTTTTCAACTTTTTCAGAGTTACTCACCATATTCCAGGTACTACAGTGTGATTTTCTCATTT
>NW_028227313.1:704374-757824 GCF_978045245.1 Mus caroli | reverse complement strand
GTTGAGAAACCCTTAAAAAGTCTTAAAATGAGAAAATCACACTGTAGGACCTGGAATATGGTGAGAAACTCTGAAATAGTCGAAAAAAGAGAAAATTACACTCTAGGACTTGGAATATGATGAGAAAACCCGAAAAAGTCAAAAAAAATGAGAAAATCACACTGTAGTACCTGGAATATGGTGAGAAACCCTGAAAAAGTCTAAAATGAGAAAATCAAACAGTAGGACCTGGAATATGGTGAGAAACCCTGAAAGATCAAAAAATAAGAAACTCAAACTTGTAGTACCTGCAATATGGAGAGAAACTGTGAAAAAGTCAAAAAAGGAGAATATCAAAATATAGGACTTGGAATAAGTTGAGAAACCGTGAAAAAGACAAAAAAATGACAAAAATATACTGTAGGTTCTGAAATATGGTGAGCAACCCTGAAAAATTCAAAAATGAGGAAAAATCACAATGTAGAACCTGCAATATGTTGAGAAACCCTGAAAAATTCCAAAAATGAGAAAATAACACTGTAGGATTTAGAATATGATGAGAAACCGTGAAAAAATCAAAAAAATGAGAATAATACACTGTAGGAGCTGGAATATGATGAGAAACCTTGAAAAAGTCGAAAAATGAGAAAAATCACACAATAGGACCTGCAATATGGTGAGAAACACTGAATCAGTTGAAAAATAAGAAAATAAAACTTGTAGTACCTGCAATATGGTGAGAAACCCTGAAAAATTCCAAAAATGAGAAAATAACACTGTAGGATTTGGAATATGATGAGAAACCGTGAAAAAATCAAAAAAATGAGAATAATACACTGTAGGAGCTGGAATATGATGAGAAACCCTGAAAAAGTCGAAAAATAAGAAAATCACACTTGTAGGACCTCCAATATGGTGAAAAACCCTGAAAAAGTAGAAAAATGAGAAAATCACAGTGTAGGACCTGGAATATGGTGAGAAACCCTGAAAAAGTCAAAAATGAGAAAATCACGCAGTAGGTCCTGGAATTTGGTGAGAAACACTGAAAAAGTCTAAAATAAGAAAATCACACTGTAGTACCTGGAATATGGTGACAAACCCTGAAAATGTCAAAAAATGAGAAAATCACACTGTAGGACTTGGAATATGGTGAGAAACCCTGAAAAAGTCAAAAAATGAGAAAATCAGGCAGTAGGACCTGGAATATGGTGAGAAACACTGAAAAATCTTAAAATGAGAAAATCACACTGTAGGACCTGGAATATGGTGAGTAACTCTGAAAAAGTCGAAAAATGAGAAATTCACACTTGTAGGACCTGCAATATGGTGGAAACACTGAAAAAGTCAAAAAATGAGAAAATTACACTGGTGGACCTGGAATATGTTGAGAAACCCTTTAAATGTCGAAAAAAGAGAAAATCACCCCGTAGGACTTGGAATAAGATGAGAAAACCTGAAAAAGTCAAAAAATGAGAAAATAACACTGTAGTACCTTGAATATGGTGAGTAAACACTGAAAAAGTCTAAAAATGAGAAAATCACACAGTAGGACCTGGAATATGGTGAGAAAGCCTAAAGCAGTTGAAAAATAAGAAAATCAAATTTGTCGTATCTGCAATATGGTGAGAAACCCTGAAAAAGTCAAAAATGAGAAAAATACACTGAAGGAGCTGGAATATGGTGAGAAACCCTGAAAAAGTCAAAAAATAAGAAATTCACACTTGTAGAACAAGCAATAGCGTGAGAAATTCTGAAAAAGTCAAAAAATGAGAAAATCACACTGTAGGACTTGGAATATGGTGAGAAACCCTGAAAAAGTCGAAAAATTAGAAAATCACGCAGTAGGAGCTGGAATATGGTGAGAAACCCTGAAAAAGTCAAAAAATGAGAAAATCACACTGTAGGACCTGGAATATGGTGAGAAACCCTGAAAAAGTCGAAAAAAGAGAAAATTACACTCTAGGACTTGGAATATGATGAGATACCCTGAAAAAGTCAAAAAATGAGAAAATCACACAGTAGTACCTGGAATATGGTGAGAAACCCTGAAAAAGTCTAAAAATGAGAAAATCACACTGTAGGACTTGGAATAAGATGAGAAACCGTGAAAAAGACAAAAAATGACAAAAATACACTGTAGGAGCTGGAATATGGTGAGAAACCCTGAAAAAGTCCAACAATAAGAAATTCACACTTGTAGGACCTGCAATATGGTGAGAAACCCTGAAAAAGTCGAAAAATGAGAAAATCACACTGTAGGACTTGGAGTAAGATGAGAAACCCTGAAAAAGTCAAAAAATGAGAAAATCACACTGTAGGACCTGGAATATGGTGAGAAACCCTGAAAAAGTCGAAAAAAGAGAAAATCACACTCTAGGACTTGGAATATGATGAGAAACCCTGAAAAAGTCAAAAAATGAGAAAATCACACTGTAGGACCTGGTATATGGTGAAAACCCTTAAAAAGTTGAAAAAAGAGAAAATCACACTCTAGGACTTGGAATATGATGAGAAACCCTGAAAAAGTCAAAAAATGAGAAAATCACACAGTAGTACCTGGAATATGGTGAGAAACCCTGAAAAAGTCGAAAAATGAGAAAATCACACTGTAGGACTTGGAATATGATGAGAAACCCTGAAAAAGTCAAAAAATGAGAAATTCACACTGTAGGACCTGGAATATGGTGAGAAACCCTTAAAAAGTTGAAAAAAGAGAAAATCACACTCTAGGACTTGGAATATGATGAGAAACCCTGAAAAAGTCAAAAAATGAGAAAATCACACAGTAGTACCTGGAATATGGTGAGAAACCCTGAAAAAGTCTAAAAATGAGAAAATCACACAGTAGGACCTGCAATATGGTGAGAAACCCTGAAAAAGTCCAACAATAAGAAATTCACACTTGTAGGACCTGCAATATGGTGAGAAACCCTGAAAAAGTCGAAAAATGAGAAAATCACACTGTAGGACTTGAAGTAAGATGAGAAACCCTGAAAAAGTCAAAAAATGAGAAAATCACACTGTAGGACCTGGAATATGGTGAGAAACCCTGAAAAAGTCGAAAAAAGAGAAAATCACACTCTAGGACTTGGAATATGATGAGAAACCCTGAAAAAGTCAAAAAATGAGAAAATCACACTGTAGTACCTGGAATATGTTGAGAAACCCTTAAAAAGTCTTAAAATGAGAAAATCACACTGTAGGACCTGGAATATGGTGAGAAACTCTGAAATAGTCGAAAAAAGAGAAAATTACACTCTAGGACTTGGAATATGATGAGAAAACCCGAAAAAGTCAAAAAAATGAGAAAATCACACTGTAGTACCTGGAATATGGTGAGAAACCCTGAAAAAGTCTAAAAATGAGAAAATCAAACAGTAGGACCTGGAATATGGTGAGAAACCCTGAAAGATCAAAAAATAAGAAACTCAAACTTGTAGTACCTGCAATATGGAGAGAAACTGTGAAAAAGTCAAAAAAGGAGAATATCAAAATATAGGACTTGGAATAAGTTGAGAAACCGTGAAAAAGACAAAAAAATGACAAAAATATACTGTAGGTTCTGAAATATGGTGAGCAACCCTGAAAAATTCAAAAAATGAGAAAAATCACAATGTAGAACCTGCAATATGTTGAGAAACCCTGAAAAATTCCAAAAATGAGAAAATAACACTGTAGGATTTAGAATATGATGAGAAACCGTGAAAAAATCAAAAAAATGAGAATAATACACTGTAGGAGCTGGAATATGATGAGAAACCTTGAAAAAGTCGAAAAATGAGAAAAATCACACAATAGGACCTGCAATATGGTGAGAAACACTGAATCAGTTGAAAAATAAGAAAATAAAACTTGTAGTACCTGCAATATGGTGAGAAACCCTGAAAAATTCCAAAAATGAGAAAATAACACTGTAGGATTTGGAATATGATGAGAAACCGTGAAAAAATCAAAAAAAATGAGAATAATACACTGTAGGAGCTGGAATATGATGAGAAACCCTGAAAAAGTCGAAAAATAAGAAAATCACACTTGTAGGACCTCCAATATGGTGAAAAACCCTGAAAAAGTAGAAAAATGAGAAAATCACAGTGTAGGACCTGGAATATGGTGAGAAACCCTGAAAAAGTCAAAAATGAGAAAATCACGCAGTAGGTCCTGGAATTTGGTGAGAAACACTGAAAAAGTCTAAAATAAGAAAATCACACTGTAGTACCTGGAATATGGTGACAAACCCTGAAAATGTCAAAAAATGAGAAAATCACACTGTAGGACTTGGAATATGGTGAGAAACCCTGAAAAAGTCAAAAAATGAGAAAATCAGGCAGTAGGACCTGGAATATGGTGAGAAACACTGAAAAATCTTAAAATGAGAAAATCACACTGTAGGACCTGGAATATGGTGAGTAACTCTGAAAAAGTCGAAAAATGAGAAATTCACACTTGTAGGACCTGCAATATGGTGGAAACACTGAAAAAGTCAAAAAATGAGAAAATTACACTGGTGGACCTGGAATATGTTGAGAAACCCTTTAAATGTCGAAAAAAGAGAAAATCACCCCGTAGGACTTGGAATAAGATGAGAAAACCTGAAAAAGTCAAAAAATGAGAAAATAACACTGTAGTACCTTGAATATGGTGAGTAAACACTGAAAAAGTCTAAAAATGAGAAAATCACACAGTAGGACCTGGAATATGGTGAGAAAGCCTAAAGCAGTTGAAAAATAAGAAAATCAAATTTGTCGTATCTGCAATATGGTGAGAAACCCTGAAAAAGTCAAAAATGAGAAAAATACACTGAAGGAGCTGGAATATGGTGAGAAACCCTGAAAAAGTCAAAAAATAAGAAATTCACACTTGTAGAACAAGCAATAGCGTGAGAAATTCTGAAAAAGTCAAAAAATGAGAAAATCACACTGTAGGACTTGGAATATGGTGAGAAACCCTGAAAAAGTCGAAAAATTAGAAAATCACGCAGTAGGAGCTGGAATATGGTGAGAAACCCTGAAAAAGTCAAAAAATGAGAAAATCACACTGTAGGACCTGGAATATGGTGAGAAACCCTGAAAAAGTCGAAAAAAGAGAAAATTACACTCTAGGACTTGGAATATGATGAGATACCCTGAAAAAGTCAAAAAATGAGAAAATCACACAGTAGTACCTGGAATATGGTGAGAAACCCTGAAAAAGTCTAAAAATGAGAAAATCACACTGTAGGACTTGGAATAAGATGAGAAACCGTGAAAAAGACAAAAAATGACAAAAATACACTGTAGGAGCTGGAATATGGTGAGAAACCCTGAAAAAGTCCAACAATAAGAAATTCACACTTGTAGGACCTGCAATATGGTGAGAAACCCTGAAAAAGTCGAAAAATGAGAAAATCACACTGTAGGACTTGGAGTAAGATGAGAAACCCTGAAAAAGTCAAAAAATGAGAAAATCACACTGTAGGACCTGGAATATGGTGAGAAACCCTGAAAAAGTCGAAAAAAGAGAAAATCACACTCTAGGACTTGGAATATGATGAGAAACCCTGAAAAAGTCAAAAAATGAGAAAATCACACTGTAGGACCTGGTATATGGTGAAAACCCTTAAAAAGTTGAAAAAAGAGAAAATCACACTCTAGGACTTGGAATATGATGAGAAACCCTGAAAAAGTCAAAAAATGAGAAAATCACACAGTAGTACCTGGAATATGGTGAGAAACCCTGAAAAAGTCGAAAAATGAGAAAATCACACTGTAGGACTTGGAATATGATGAGAAACCCTGAAAAAGTCAAAAAATGAGAAATTCACACTGTAGGACCTGGAATATGGTGAGAAACCCTTAAAAAGTTGAAAAAAGAGAAAATCACACTCTAGGACTTGGAATATGATGAGAAACCCTGAAAAAGTCAAAAAATGAGAAAATCACACAGTAGTACCTGGAATATGGTGAGAAACCCTGAAAAAGTCTAAAAATGAGAAAATCACACAGTAGGACCTGCAATATGGTGAGAAACCCTGAAAAAGTCCAACAATAAGAAATTCACACTTGTAGGACCTGCAATATGGTGAGAAACCCTGAAAAAGTCGAAAAATGAGAAAATCACACTGTAGGACTTGAAGTAAGATGAGAAACCCTGAAAAAGTCAAAAAATGAGAAAATCACACTGTAGGACCTGGAATATGGTGAGAAACCCTGAAAAAGTCGAAAAAAGAGAAAATCACACTCTAGGACTTGGAATATGATGAGAAACCCTGAAAAAGTCAAAAAATGAGAAAATCACACTGTAGGACCTGGAATATGGTGAGAAACCCTTAAAAAGTTGAAAAAAGAGAAAATCACACTCTAAGACTTGGAATATGATGAGAAACCCTGAAAAAGTCAAAAAATGAGAAAATCACACAGTAGTACCTGGAATATGGTGATAAACCCTGAAAAAGTCTAAAAATGAGAAAATCACACAGTAGGACCTGCAATATGGTGAGAAACCCTGAAAAAGTCGAAAAATAAGAAAATCACACTGTAGGACTTGGAATAAGATGAGAAACCGTGAAAAAGACAAAAAATGACAAAAATACACTGTAGAAGCTGGAATATGGTGAAAAACCCTGAAAAAGTCCAACAATAAGAAAATCACACTTGTAGGACCTGCAATATGGTGAGAAACCCTGAAAAAGTCGAAAAATGAGAAAATCACACTGTAGGACTTGGAGTAAGATGAGAAACCCTGAAAAAGTCAAAAAATGAGAAAATCACACTATAGGACTTGGAATATGGTGAGAAACCCTGAAAAAGTCAAAAAATGAGCAAATCATGCAGTAGGACCTAGAATATGGTGAGAAACACTGAAAAAGTCTAAAAATGAGAAAATCACACATTAGGACCTGGGATATGGTGAAAAACTCTGAAAAAGTCGAAAAATAAGAAATTCACACTTGTAGGACCTACAATATGGTGAGAAACCCTGAAAAAGTCAAAAAATGAGAAAATTACACTGTAGGACCTGGAATATTTTTGAGAAACCCTGAAAAATTCCGAAAAAGAGAAAATCACACTCTAGGACTTGGAATATGATGAGAAAACCTGAAAAAGTCAAAAAATGAGAAAATCACATTGTAGTACCTATAATATGGTGAGAAACACTGAAAAAGTCTTAACGTGAGAAAATCACACAGTAGGACCTGGAATATTGTGAGAAAGCCTGAAACATTTGAAAAATAAGAAAATCAAACTTGTAGTACCTGCAATATGGTGAGAAACCCTGAAAAAGTCGAAAAATGAGAAAATTACACTGTTCGACTTGGAATAAGATGAGAGACCGTGAAAATTTTAAAAAATGAGAAAAATACACTGTAGTAGCGGGAACATGGTGAGAAACCTTGCAAAAGTCAAAAATTAAGAAATTCACACTTGTAGGACCTGCAATATGGTGAGAATCCCTGAAAAAGTCGAAAAATGAGAAAATCACACGCTAGGACTTGGAATATGATAAGAAACCCTGAAAAAGTCGAAAAATGAGAAAATCACACAGTAGGATCTGCAATATGGTGAGAAACCTTGAAACAGTCGAAAAATAAGAAAATCAAACTTGTAGTACCTGCAATATGGTGAGAAACCCTGAAAAAAGAAAGAAAGAAAGAAAGAAAGAAAGAAAGAAAGAAAGAAAGAAAGAAAGAAAGAAAGAAAGAAAGAAAGGAGAATAAAAAGTTTTTATAAAAGTTTTATAAAAAGTGTTAAAGTTTTTAAAAATTAAAAAAAAAAAATTACCAGATCACCATCAAGCACACACAGCATTGGCTGTCTTCAGGTGTATCCTTTCAGCCTCCAAAACAAAAAGCAATGTCTGTCTGGCTTCAGGTGTATCCTATTCTCGAGTCTTATTTCCAACCTAAGAGCTGGGCTGAGCTGCCTCATTATGTAATTGCAAATCTTCCTTGGTGTGTCTTTTCCATTTCTAAGACTAACAGGCCTTTTTCTATTTAGAGAATATGCTCATGACTGTCCTTTAGATATAGTAAATATAACTGTTGCTCAATAAAAATTATTTTGCATTTATTTATTTGTGTGAGTGATGAAGCTCAGGTCTTCAAACTCTTCAGGAGTTATAATTACCTCCCCTCTCTCTCACCCACTCTCTCTCCTCTCTCTCAATGATCTATTTTATTTTTAGTGTAAGAATGTTTTGCATGTGTATGCTGTGCCCACAGACTCCAGAACAGAGTAATAGATCCCCTGGAACTGGAGATGGGCCACCATATATATATACTGGTAATTGAGCCCAGGTTCTCTGGAAGAGGAGACAATGCTCTTAATTGTTGAGCCCCCTCTGTAGCCACATCTTTCTTTCTTTCTTTTTTTTTTTTTTTTGAGTATATGTTAGGCTGTGTTTATATACATCATATGCAGACAATAAGAATGATTTAGATTCTTCAGCATCTGACACCCTCTTCTGGAGTGTCTGAACATAGCTACAGCATACTTTGATATAATAAATAAATAAATCTTTAAAAAGAAAAGGAAAAGTAAAAAAGAAAGAACAGGCCTGCCATATGCATGTTCATAGAGGAAAATGGAAGAGACCCCAATCTAACCTCAGCAGGGTGCTTCCTTCTGGATGGTAGCTCACAGTTTCATCCCAGCAAGACAGGCAAATCACTGAGTTCAAGGACAGTAAGGTTCAGGACAGCCAAGGTTAGGAAGGAAAAGGGGCTATGTTGAGAATACAAACCGACAAAACAACAACTAGGAAAAAGAAGTGACAATGTAACTTGGGGTAGGGTACCAAAAAGAGAAAGCTTTCTGTTACCACTTACAAACAGCAGTAGACTTGCACCCTTCTGCCCAGGTCCCTGCCTTCCTTTCTAGGAATTCTAAGGATGCCAGGGGGTGGGGGAATCCAGATTAACTTTTTAATAACAAAGACTTGGTCTTTTATGTCTATAGGAAGCCCTTCTCAGTGCCTTTAACTACCACTGAACATTCAGGGCTGTGACTCAACTGTAACAAGGAACAGGGCTAAGAACCTGCAGCCTTTGAAAACAACTATTTTTTTAAAGTGGGGGACAAAAATCAGCAGTAGAACCCCTCAGGTTCAGCCATAATACTTGTTAGGGTAACAGCCTCAATGTCCGGAGCTGAGGTCTCATGGGTGAACTGCTTCAAGCTCTGAGTATCATTGAAAGAAAGAAAAGATATCATGTGGTTGCTTAATTTATTTATTTTATTATTTCTATTTTTTGTTTTCTTTTGTTTTGTTTTAGAAAAGGCCTCAGTCTGTAGCTATGGCTGACCTAGGACAGACTACATGTGTTAATTACGGTTTCACAGCTGAGAAACAGACCATACCTATGTAAGACTTAGAAAACCCAACAGTCAGTGGTGGCTCGAGCTCTTAATGAGAGCACTCTGGAGGGAGAGGCAGTCAGTTTCTGAGTTCGAGGCCAGCCTGGTTAAAGACAGGGATAGGCAGGGCTAGGCTAGGCAAGGGGCTAGATTAGGCTACGCAAGGGGCTAGGCTAGGCTAGGCTAGGCAAGTGGCTAGGCAAGACAGTAAGACAGACAGACAAGTATGGCAGGCCTGCCTGGTTTTTCTTTCTTTCTTATCCCTTTTAAAAATGTTTATTTATTTATTTATTTATTTATTTATTTATTTATTTATTTATTTAAATAGATATAAGTACACTGTAGCTGTCTTTAGACACTCCAGAAAAGGGTGTAAGATTCTGGAGAATCTAAATCTTTCTTATGGGCTGCATATGATGTACATAAACACAGCCTCACATATACTTCTAAAGATTTAAAGATGGCTGAGGCCACTGAAAGGGCTCAACAATTAACAGCATTGTCTCCTCTTACAGAGAAACTGGGATCAACTACCAGCAACTATATGGTGGCCCATCTCCAGTTCCAGGAGATCAGACAAACAGAAAGACAGACAGACAGAGATAAGGATGGCAGGCCTGCCTGGTCTTTCTTTTTTTCTTATCCTTTACAAAAAATATTTTATTTATTTATTTATTTATTTATTTATTTATTTATTTATTTATTTATTTATGTATTTATTAGATATAAGTACACCGTAGCTGTCTTCAGACACACCAGAAGAGGGTGTCAGATTCTGGAGAATCTAAATCCCTCTTATGGTCCGCATATGATGTACATAAACACAGCCTCACATATACTTCTAAAAATTTAAAAATGTGTGGCGCCACTGAAAGGGCTCAACAATTAACAGCATTGTCTCCTCTTCCAGAGAACCTGGGATCAACTACCAGCAACTATATGGTGGCCCATCTCCAGTTCCAGGGGTTCCGACAGACAGACAGACAAACAGTCAAGGATGGCAGGCCTGCCTGGTTTTTTTCTTTCTTATCCTTTTTAAAAAATGTTTATTTATTTATTCATGTATTTATAGATATAAGTACAATGTAGCTGTCTTCGGACACTCCAGAAGAGGGTGTAATATTCTGGAGAATCTAAATCCCTTTTATGGTCTGCATATGATGTACATAAACACAGACTCACATATACTTCTAAAAATTTAAAGATGGCTGAGGCCACAGAAAGGGCTCAAAAATTAACAGCATTGTCTCCTCTTCCAGAGAAACTGGGATCAACTATCAGCAACTATATGGTGGCCCATCTCCAGTTCCCGGGGACATGACAGACAGACATACAGACAGAGATAAGGATGGCAGGCCTGCCAGTTCTTTCTTTCTTTCTTATCCTTTTTAAAAAATGTTTATTTATTTATTTATGTATTTATTAGATATAAGTACACTGTAGCTGTCTTCAGACACTCCAGAAAAGGGTGTAAGATTCTGCAGAATCTAAATCCCTCTTATGGGCTGCATATGATGTACATAAACACAGCCTCACATATACTTCTAAAAATTTATAGATGGGTGGGGCAACTGAAAGGGCTCAACAATTAACAGAATTGTCTCCTCTTCCAGAAAACCTGGGATCAACTAACAGCAACTATATGGTGGCCCATCTCCAGTTCCAGGGGATCAGAAAGACAGACAGACAGACAGACATAAGGATGGCAGGCCTGCCTGGTCTTTCTTTTTTTCTTATCCTTTTCAAAAAATGGTTTTTATTTATTTATTTATTTATTTATTTATTTATTTATTTATTTATTTATTAGATATAAGTACACCGTAGCTATCTTCAGACACTCCAGAAGAGGGTGTAATATTCTGGAGAATCTAAATCCCTCTTATGGTCTGCATATGATGTACATAAACACCGCCTCACATATACTTCTAAAAATTTAAAGATGGCTGAGGCCACTGAAAGGGCTCAACAATTAACAGCATTGTCTCCTCTTCCAGGGAAACTGAGATCAACTATCAGCAACTATATGGTGGCCCATCTCCTGTTCCCGGGGATCAGACCGACAGACAGACAGACAGAGATAAGGATGGCAGGCCTGCCAGGTCTTTCTTTCTTTCTTATCCTTTTTAAAAAATGTTTATTTATTTATTTATGTATTTATTAGATATAAGTACACTGTAGCTATCTTCAGACACTCCAGAAGAGGGTATCATATTCTGGAGAATCTAAATCCATCTTAGGGTGTGCATATGAAGTACATAAACACTGCCTCACATACACCTCTAAAAATTTAAAGATGAGTGGGGCCACTGAAAGGGCTCAACAATTAATAGCATTGTCTCCTCTTCCAGAGAACCTGGGATCAACTACCAGCAACTATATGGTGGCCCATCTCCAGTTCCAGGATATCAGAAAGACAGACAAACAGACAGAGAAAAGGATGGCAGGCCCTGCCTGGTCTTTCTTTTTTTCTTATCATTGTTTTTAAAAATTATTTATTTATTTATTTATTTATTTATTTATATATTTATTTATTTATTAGATATAAGTACCCTGTAGCTGCCTTTAGACACTCCAGAAGAGAATGTCAGATTCTGGAGAATCTAAATCCCTCTTATGGTCTGCATATGATGTACATAAACACAGCCTCACATATACTTCTAAAAATTTAAAGATGGGTGGGGCCACTGAAAGGGCTCAACAATTAACAGCATTGTCTCCTCTTCCAGAGAACCTGGGATCAACTACAAGCAACTATATGGTGGCCCATCTCCAGTTCCAGGAGATTAGACAGACAGACAGACAGACAAATATTAGGATGGCAGGCCTACCTGGTCTTTCTTTTTTTCTTATCATTTTTAAAAAATGATTATCTATTTATTTATTTATTTATTTATTTATTTATTTATTTATGTATTTATTAGATATAAGTACACTGTAGCTGTCTTCAGACACTCCAGAAGAGGGTGTCAGATTCTGGTGAATATAAATCCCTCTTATGGTCTGCATATGATGTACATAAACACAGACTCACATTTACTTCCAAAAATTTAAAAATGTGTGGGGCCACTGAAAGGGCTCAACAATTAACAGCATTGTCCCTTTTCCAGAGAACCTGGGATCAACTACCAGCAACTATATGGTGGCCCATCTCCAGTTCCAGGGGATCAGACAGACAGACAGACAGTCAGAGATAAGGATGGCTGGCCTGCCTGGTCTTTCTTTCTTTCTTAACTTTTGGAAAAAAATGTTTATTTATTTATTTATTTATTTATTTATTTATTTATTTATTTATTTATTTATTAGATATAAGTACACTGTAGCTGTCTTCAGACACTCCAGAAGAGGGTGTAAGATTCTGGAAAATCTAAATCCGTCTTATGGTCTGCATATGATGAACATAAACACAGACTCACATATACTTCTAAAAATTTAAAGATTGGAGGGGCCACAAAAAGCGCTCAACAATTAACAGCATTGTCTCCTCTTCTAGAGAACCTGGGATCAACTACCAGCAACTATATGGTGGCCCATCTCCAGTTCCAGGGGTTCAGACAGACAGACATACAGACAGACAGAGATAAGGTTGGCAGGCCTGCCTGTTATTTCTTTCTTTCTTATCCTTTTAAAAAAATGTTTATTTATTTTTTTATTTATTTATTTATTTATTTATTTATTTATTAGATATAAGTACACTGTAGCTGTCTTCATACACTCCAGAAGAGGGGGTCAGATTCTGGAGAATCTAAATCCCTCTTATGGTATGCATATGATGTACATAAACACAGCCTCACATATACTTCTAAAAATTTAATGATGTTTGTGGCCACTGAAAGGGCTCAACAATTAACAGCATTGTCTCCTCTTCCAGAGAACCTGGGATCAACTACCAGCAACTATATTGTGGCCCATCTTCAGTTCCAGGGTTTCAGACAGACAGACAGACAAACAGTCAAGGATGGCAGGCCTGCCTGGTTGTTCTTTCTTTCTTATCATTTTTGAAAAAATGTTTATTTATTTATTTGTGTATTTATTAGATATAAGTACACTTTAGAGGTCTTCAGACACTCCAGAAGAGGTTGTCAGATTCTGGAGAATCTAAATCCTTCTTATGGTCTGCATATGATGTGCATAAATACAGACTCACATTTACTTCCAAAAATTTAAAGATGTGTGGGGACACTGAAGGGGCTCAACAATTAACAGCATTGTCTCCTCTTCCAGAGAACCTGGGATCAACTACCAGCAACTATATGGTGGCCCATCTCCAGGTCCAGGGGATCAGAAAGACAGACAGACAGACAGACAGAGATAAGGATGGCAGGCCTGCCTGGTATTTCTTTTTTTCTTATCATTTTTTTAAAAAAAGTTTATTTATCCATTTATTTATTTATTTATTTATTTATTTATTTATTTATTTATGTATTCATTAGATATAAGTACACTGTAGCTGTCTTCAGACACGCCAGAAGAGGGTGTCAGATTCTGGAGAATCTAAATCCCTCTTATGGTCTGCATATGATGTACATAAACACAGCCTCACATATACTTCTAAAAATTTAAAGATGGCTGAGGCCACTGAAAGGGCTGAACAATTAACAGCATTGTCTCCTCTTCCAGAGAACCTGGGATCAACTATCAGCCACTATATGGTGGCCCATCTCCAGTTCCCGGGTATCAGACAGACAGACAGACAGACAGAGATAAGATAGGCAGGCCTGCCAGGTCTTTCTTTCATTCTTATCCTTTTAAAAAAAATGATTATTTATTTATTTATTTATTTATTTATTTATTTATTTATTTATTTATTTATTTATGTATTTTTTAGATATAAGTATACTGTAGCTGTCTTCAGACACTCCAGAAGAGGGTGTCAGATTCTGGAGAATATAAATCCCTCTTATGTCTGCATATGATGTACATAAACACAGTCTCACATTTACTTCCAAAAATTTAAAGATGTGTGGGGCCACTGAAAGGGCTCAACAATTAAGAGCATTCTCTCCTCTTCAGGAGAACCTGGGATCAACTACCAGACACTATATGGTGGCCCATCTCCAGTTCCAGGAGATCAGACAGACAGACAGACAGACAGAGTTAAGGATCGCAGGCCTGCCTGGTCTTTCTTTTTTTCTTATCATTTTAAAAAAATGATTATTTATTTATTTATTTATTTATTTATTTATTTATTTATTAGATATAAGTACATGGTAGCAGTCTTCAGACACTTCAGAAGACGGTGTCAGATTCTGGACAATCTAAATCCCTCTTATGGTCTGCATATGATGTACATAAACACAGCCTCACATATACTTCTAAAAATTTAAAGATGGGTGGGGCCACTTTACGGCTCAAAAAATAACAGCATTGTCTCCTCTTCCAGAGAAAGTGGGATCAACTACCAGCAACTATATGGTGGCCCCTCTCTAGTTCCAGGGGATCAGACAGACAGACTGACAGACAGAGATAAGGATGGCAGAACTACCTTGCCTTTCTTTCCTTCTTATCCTTTTAAAAAATGTTTATTTATTTATTTATGTATGTATTTATTAGATTTAAGTACACAGTAGCTGTATTCAGACACTCCAGAAGAGGGTGTCAGATTCTGGAATATCTAAATCCCTCTTATGATCTGCATATGATGTATATAAACACAGCCTCACATATACTTCTAAAAATTTAAAGATGGGTGGGGCCACTTAAAGGGCTCAACAAATAACAGCATTGTCTCCTCTTCCAGAGAACCTGGGATCAACTACCAGCAAAAATATGGTGGCCCATCTCCAGTTTCAGGGGATCAGACAGACAGACAGACAAACAGACAAGGATGGCAGGCCTGCTTGTTTTTTATTTCTTTCTTATCCTTTTTAAAACATGTTTATTTATTTATTTATGTATTTATTAGATATAAGTACACTCTAGCTGTCTTCAGAAACTCCAGAAGAGGGTGTCAGATTATGGAGAATCTAAATCCCTCTTATGGTCTGCATATGATGTACATAAACACAGCCTAACATACAGTTCTAAACATTTAAAGATGGGTGGGGCCACTGAAAGTGCTCAAAAATTAACAGCATTGTCTCCTCTTGAAGAGAAACTGGGATCAACTACTTGCAACTATATGGTGGCCCATCTCCAGTTCCAGGGGATCAGACAGACAGACAGACAGTCAGAGATAAGGATGGCAGACCTACCTGTTCTTTCTTTCTTTCTTATCCTTTTAAAAAATGTTTATTTATTTATTTATGTATTTATTTATGTATTAATTAGATATAAGTACACTGTAGCTGTCTTCAGACACTCCAGAAGAGGGTGTAAGATTCTGGAAAATCTAAATCCCTCTTATGGTCTGCATATGATGTACATAAACATAGCCTCACATATACTTCTAAAAATTTAAAGATGGCTGAGGCCACTGAAAGTGCTCAACAATTAACAGCATTGTCTCCTCTTCCAGAGAACCTGGGATCAACTATCAGCAATTATAGGGTGGACCATCTCCAGTTCCCGGGGATCAGACAGACAGACAGACAGAGATAAGGATGGCAGGCCTGCCAGTTCTTTCTTTCTTTCTTATCCTTTTTAAAAATGTTTATTTATTTATTTTATTTATTTATTTATTAGATATAAGTACACTGTAGCTGTCTTCAGACACTCCAGAAGAGGGTGTCAGATTCTGGAGAATCTAAATCCCTCTTATGGTCTGCATATGATGTACATAAACACAGCCTCAAAAATACCTCTAAAAATTTAAAGATGGGTGGGGCCACTGAAAGGGCTCAAAAATTAACAGCATTGTCTCCTCTTCCAGAGAACCTGGGATCAACTACCCGCAACTATATGGTGGCCCATCTCCAGTTCCAGGGGATCTGACAGATAGACAGACAGACAGACAGACAGACAAGGTGGCAAGCCTGCCTGGTCTTTCTTTTTTCTTATCCTTTTTAATAATGTTTATTTATTTATTCATGTATTTATTAGATATAAGTACACTGTAGCTGTCTTCAGACACTCCAGAAGAGGGTGTCAGATTCTGGAGAATCTAAATCCCTCTTATGGTCTGCATATGATGTACATAAACACAGACTCACATTTACTTCCAACAATTTAAAGATTTGTTAGGCCACTGAAAGGGCTCAACAATTAACAGCATTGTCTCCTCTTCCAGAGAACCTGGGATCAACTACCAGGAAAAATATGGTGGCCCATCTCCAGTTTCAGGGGATCAGACAGACAGACAGACAGACAGACAGAGTTAAGGATCGCAGGTCTGCCTGGTCTTTCTTTTTTTCTTATCATTTTTAAAAAATGATTATTTATTTATTTATGTATATATATGTATTTATTAGATATAAGTACACTGTAGAGGTCTTCAAACACTCCAGTAGAAGTTGTCAGATTCTGAAGAATCTAAATCTCTCTTATGGTCTGCATATGATATACATAAACACAGACTCACATTAACTTTCAACAATTTAAAGATTTGTGGGGCCACTGGAAGGGCTCAACAATTAACAGCATTGTCTCCTCTTCCAGAGAACCTGGGATCAACTAACAGCAACTATATGGTGGCCCATCTCCAGTTCCAGGGGATCAGACAGAGAGACAGACAGAGAGACACAGATAAGGATGGCAGGCCTGCCTGGTCTTTCTTTTTTTCTTATCATTTTTAAAAAATGTTTATTTATTTATTTATTTATTTATTTATTTATTATTTATAAGTATACTGTACTTGTCTTCAGACACTCCAGAAGAGGGTGTCAGATTCTGGAGAATCTAAATCCCTCTTATGGTCTGAATATGATGTACATAAACACAGCCTCACATACACCTCTAAAAATTTAAAGATGAGTGGGGCCACTAAAAGGGCTCAACAATTAACAGCATTGTCTCCTCTTCCAGAGAACCTGGGATCAACTACCAGCAACTATATGGTGGCCCATCTCCAGTTCCAGGGTTTCAGACAGACAGACAGACAAACAGTCAAGGATGGCAGGCCTGCCTGGTTTTTTTCTTTCTTATACTTTTTAAAAAATGTTTATTTATTTATTTATGTATTAATTAGATATAAGTACACTGGAGAGGTCTTCAGACACTCCAGAAGAGGTTGTCAGATACTGGAGAATGTAAATACCTCTTATGGTCTGCATATTATGTACATAAACACAGACTCACATTTACTTCCAAAAATTTAAAGATGTGTGGGGCAACTGAAAGGGCTCAACAATTAACAGCATTGTCTCCTAGTCCAGAGAACCTGGGATCAACTACCAGCAACTATATGGTGGCCCATCTCCAGTTCCAGGAGATCAGACAGACAGACAGACAGACAGAGATAAGGATGGCAGGCATGCCTGGTCTTTCTTTTTTTCTTATCATTTTTAAAAAATGATTATTTATTTATTTATTTATTTATTTATTTATTTATTTATTTATATATTAGATATAAGTACACTGTAATTGTCTTCAGACACTCCAGAAGAGGGTGTCAGATTCTGGAGAATCTAAATCCCTCTTATGGTCTGCATATGATGTACATAAACAAAGCCTCACAAGTACTTCTAAAAATTTAAAGATGGGTGGGGCCACTTTACGGCTCAAAAATTAACAACATTGTCTCCTCTTCCAGAGAACTTGGGTTCAACTACCAGCAACTATATGGTGGCCCATCTCCAGTTCCAGGGGATCAGACAGACAGACAGACATACAGACAGCTAGAGATAAGGATGGCAGGCCTGCCTGGTCTCTCTTTATTTTTTATCCTTTTTAAGAAATGTTCATTTATTTATTTATGTATTTATTAGATATAAGTACACTGTAGCTGTCTTCAGATATTCAGTAAGAGGGTGTCAGATTCTGGAGAATCTAAATCCCTCTTATGGTCTGCATATGATGTACATAAACACAGACTCACAATTACTTCCAAAAATTTAAAGATGTGTGGGGCCACTGAAAGGGCTCGACAATTAACAGCATTGTCTCCTCTTCCAGAGAACCTGGGATCAACTACCAGCAACTATATGGTAGCCCATCTCCAGTTCCACAGGATCAGACAGACAGACTGACCGACAGAAGAGATAAGGATCGCAGGCCTGCCTGGCCTTAATTTCTTTCTTATCCTTTTAAAATGTTTGTTTGTTTATTTATTTATTTATTTATTTATTTATTTATTTATTTATTTATTAGGTATAAGTACACGGTAGCTGTCTTCAGACACTCCAGAAGAAGGTGTCAGATTGAGGAGAATCTAAATCCCTCTTATATTCTGCATATGATGTACATAAACACAGCCTCACATATACTTCTAAAAATTTAAAGATGGGTGGGGCCACTGAAAGGGCTCAACAATTAACAGCATTGTCTCCTGTTCCAGAGAACCTGGGATCAACTACTGGCAACTATATGGTGGCCCATCTCCAGTTCCAGGATATCAGACAGACAGACAGACAGACAGACAGACAGACAGACAGATATAAGATGGCAGGCCTGCCCGTTGTTTCTTTCTTTCTTATCCTTTTTAAAAAAAATTTATTTATATATTTATTTTTTTATTTATGTATGTATTAGATATAAGTACACTGTAGCTGTCTTCAGAGACTTGAGAAGAGGGTGTCAGAAATTTGAGAATCTAAATCCCTCTTATGGTCTGCATATGATGTACATAAACACAGCCTCACATATACTTCTAAAAATTTAAAGATGGGTGGGGCCACTGATAGGGCTCAAATTAACAGCATTGTATCCTCTTCCAGAGAACCTGGGATCAACTACAAGCAACTATATGGTGGCTCATCTCCAGTGCCCAGGGATCAGACAAGCAGACAGACAGACAGACAAGGATAAAGATGGCAGGCCTGCCTGGTCTTTCTTTCTTTCTTATCCTTTTTTTAAAAATGTTTATTTATTTATTTATTTATTTATGTATTTTTTACATATAAGTACACTATAGCTGTCTTCAGACACTCCAGAAGAGGGTTTCAGATTCTGGAGAATCTAAATCCCCCTTATTGTCTGCATATGAGGTACATAAACACAGCCTCCCATATACTTCTAAAATTTAAAGATGGGTGGGGCCACTGAAAGGGCTCAACAATTAACAGCATTGTCTCCACTTCCAGAGAACCTGGGATCAACTACCATCAACTATATGGTGGCCCATCTCCAGTTCCCGGGGATCAGACAGACAGACAGAGAGACAGACAGAGAAGGATAAAGGTGGCAGGCCTACCTGGTCTTTCTTTCTTTCTTATCCTTTTTAAAAAAAGTGTATTTATTTATTTATTTATTTATTTATTTATTTATTTATTAGATATAAGTAC
Organism: Mus caroli; assembly: GCF_978045245.1. Lineage (NCBI taxonomy): Eukaryota > Metazoa > Chordata > Mammalia > Rodentia > Muridae > Mus > Mus caroli. The sequence continues at coordinate 738,197 of NW_028227313.1, read as the reverse complement.
ACTGTATCTGTCTTCACACACTCCGGAAGAATGTGTCAGATTCTGGTGAATCTAAATCCCTCTTATGGTCTGCATATGATGTACATAAACACAGCCTCACATATAATTCTAAAAATTTAAAGATGGGTGGGGCAACTGAAAGAGCTCAAACAATTAACAGCATTGTCTCCTGTTCCAGAGAACCTGGGATCAAATGCCAGCAACTATATGGTGGCCCATCTCCAGTTCCAGGGGATCAGAAAGACAGACAGACAGACAGACAGACAGAGATAAGGATGGCAGGCCTGCCTGGTCTTTTTTTCTTTCTTTCTTATCCTTTTTTAAAAATGTTTATTTATTTATTTATTTATTTATTTATTTATTTATTTATTTATGTATTTATTAGATATAAGTACACTCTATCTGTCTTCAGTCACTCCAGAAGAGGGTGTCAGATTCTGGAGAATATAAATCCCTCTTATGGTCTGCATATGATGTACATAAACACAGCCTCACATATACTTCTAAAAATTTAAAGATGGGTGGGGCCCCTGAAAGGGCTCAATAATTAACAGCATTGACTGCTCTTCCAGAGAACCTGGGATCAACAACGAGCAACTATATGGTGGCCCGTTTTAGTTCCAGGGGATCAGAGAGACAGACAGACAGACAGAGATAAGGATGGTAGGCCTGCCTGGTCTTTCTTTCTTTCTTTCTTATCCTTTTTAAAAAATGTTTATTTATGTATGTATGTATGTATGTATTATGTATTTATTTATTTATTTATTTATTTATTTATTTATTTATTTATATATTTAGTAGATATAAGTACACTGTAGCTGTCTTCAGACATTCCAGAAGAGGGTGTCAGATTCTGGAGAATCTAAATCCCTCTTATGGTCTGCATATGATGTACATAAACACAGACTCACAATTACTTCCAAAAATTTAAAGATGTGTGGGGCCACTGAATGGGCTCGACAATTAACAGCATTGTCTCCTCTTCCAGAGAACCTGGGATCAACTACGAGCAACTATATGGTGGCACATCTTAAGTTCCAGGGTTTCAGACAGACAGACAGACAAACAGTCAAGGATGGCAGGCCTGCCTGGTTTTTCGTTCTTTCTTGTCCTTTTTAAAAAATGTTTATTTATTTATTTATTTATTTATTTATTTATTTATTTATTTATTTATGTATTTATTAGATATAAGTACACTGTAGAGGTCTTCAGACACTCCAGAAGAAGTTGTCAGATTCTGGAGAATCTAAATCCCTCTTATGGTCTGCATATGATGTACATAAACACAGACTCACATTTACTTCCAACAATTTAAAGATTTGTGGGGCACTGAAAGGGCTCAACAATTAACAGCATTGTCTCCTCTTCCAGAGAACCTGGGATCAACTACCAGCAACTATATGGTGGCCCATCTCCAGTTCCAGAGGATCAGACAGAGAGACAGACAGAGAGACAGAGATAAGGATGGCAGGCCTGCCTGGTCTTTCTTTTTTTCTTATCATTTTTAAAAAAATGTTTATTTATTTATTTATTTATTTATTTACTTATTTATTTATTTATGTATGTATTTATTATTTTTAAGTACACTGTACCTGTCTTCAGACACTCCAGGAGAGGTTGTCAGATTCTGGAGAATCTAAATCCCTCTTATGGTCTGAATATGATGTACATAAATACAGCCTCACATACACCTCTAAAAATTTAAAGATGAGTGGGGCCACTGAAAGGGCTCAACAATTAACAGCATTGTATCCTTTTACAGAGAACCTGGGATCAACTACCAGCAACTATATGGTGGCCCATCTCCAGTTCCAGGGGATCAGACAGACAGACAGACAGAGATAAGGATGGCAGGCCTGCCTGGTCTTTCTTTCTTTCTAATCGATTTTAAAAAATGTTTATTTATTTATTTATTTATGTATTTATTAGATATAAGTACACTGTATCAGTCTTAGACACTCCAAAAGTCGGTGTCATATTCTGGAGAATCTAAATCCCTCTTAAGGTCTGAATATGATGTACATAAACACAGCCTCACCTTTACTTCTAAAAAATTAAAGATGGGTGGGGCCCCTGAAAGTGCTCAACAATTAACAGCATTGTCTCCTCTTCCAGAGGACCTGGGATCAACTACCAGCAACTATATGGTGGCCCATCTCCACTTCTAGGGGATCAGACAGAGAGACAGACAGAAAGAAAAAGATAAGGATGGCAGGCCTGCCTGGTCTTTCTTTCTTTCTTATCTTTTTTAAAAAATGTTTATTTATGTATGTATGTATGTATGTATGTATGTATTTATTTATTTATTTATTTATTTATTTATTTATATATTTAGTAGATATAAGTACACTGTAGCTGTCTTCAGACACTCCAGAAGAGGGTGTCAGATTCTGGAGAATCTAAATCCCTCTTCTGGTCTGCATATGATGTACATAAACACAGACTCACAATTACTTCCAAAAATTTAAAGATGTGTGGGGCCACTGAATGGGCTTGACAATTAACTGCATTGTCTCCTCTTCCAGAGAACCTGGGATCAACTACGAGCAACTATATGGTGGCCCATCTTAAGTTCCAGGGTTTCAGACAGACAGACAGACAAACAGTCAAGGATGGCAGGCCTGCCTGGTTTTTCGTTCTTTCTTGTCCTTTTTAAAAAATGTTTATTTATTTATTTATTTATTTATTTATTTATTTATTTATTTATTTATGTATTTATTAGCTATAAGTACACTGTAGAGGTCTTCAGACACTCCAGAAGAAGTTGTCAGATTCTGGAGAATCTAAATCCCTCTTATGGTCTGCATATGATGTACATAAACACAGACTCACATTTACTTCCAACAATTTAAAGATTTGTGGGCACTGAAAGGGCTCAACAATTAACAGCATTGTCTCCTCTTCCAGAGAACCTGGGATCAACCACCAGCAACTATATGGTGGCCCATCTCCAGTTCCAGGGGATCAGACAGAGAGACAGACAGAGAGACAGAGATAAGGATGGCAGGCCTGCCTGGTCTTTCTTTTTTTCTTATCATTTTTAAAAAATGTTTATTTATTTATTTATTTATTTATTTATTTATTTATTTATTTACGTATTTATTATTTTTAAGTACACTGTACCTGTCTTCAGACACTCCAGAAGAGGGTGTCAGAAATTTGAGAATCTAAATCCCTCTTATGGTCTGCATATGATGTACATAAACACAGCCTCACATATACTTCTAAAAATTTAAAGATGGGTGGGGCCACTGATAGGGCTCAAATTAACAGCATTGTCTCCTCTTCCAGAGAACCTGGGATCAACTACAAGCAAGTATATAGTGGCTAATCTCCAGTGCCCAGGGATCAGACAGACAGACAAACAGACAGACAAGGATAAAGATGGCAGGCCTGCCTGGTCTTTCTTTCTTTCTTATCCTTTTTTAAAAAATGTTTATTTATTTATTTATGTATTTATTACATATAAGTACACTATAGCTGTCTTCAGACACTCCAGAAGAGGGTGTCAAATTCTGGAGAATCTAAATCCCCCTTATTGTCTGCATATGAGGTACATAAACATAGCCTCCCATATACTTCTAAAAATTTAAAGATGGGTGGGGGCACTGAAAGGGCTCAACAATTAACAGCATTGTCTCCACTTCCAGAGAACCTGGGATCAACTACCATCAACTATATGGTGGCCCATTTCCAGTTCCCGGGATCAGAAAGACAGACAGAGAGAAGACAGACAAGGATAAAGGTGGCAGGCCTACCTGTTCTTTCTTTCTTTCTTATCCTTTTTACAAAATGTTTATGTATTTATTTATTTATTTATTTATTTATTAGATATAAGTACACTGTATCTGTCTTCACACACTCCAGAAGAATGTGTCAGATTCTGGTGAATCTAAATCCCTCTTATGGTCTGCATATGATGTACATAAACACAGCCTCACATATAATTCTAAAAATTTAAAGATTGTTGGGGCAACTGAAAGGGCTCAACAATTAACAGCATTGTCTCCTGTTCCAGAGAACCTGGGATCAAATACCAGCAACTATATGGTGGCCCACCTCCAGTTCCAGGGGATCAGAAAGACAGACAGACAGACAGACAGAGATAAGGATGGCAGGTCTGCCTGGTCTTTCTTTCTTTCTTTCTTTCTTTCTTTCTTTCTTTCTTTCTTTCTTTCTTTCTTTCTTTCTTTCTTTCTTTCTTTCTTATCCTTTTTTAAAAATGTTTATTTATTTATTTATTTATTTATTTATTTATTTATTTATTTATGTATTTATTAGATATAAGTACACTGTAGCTGTCTTCAGTCACTCCAGAAGAGGGTGTCAGATTCTGGAGAATATAAATCCCTCTTCTGGTCTGCATATGATGTACATAAACACAGCCTCACATATACTTCTAAAAATTTAAAGATGGGTGGGGTCCCTGAAAGGGCTCAATAATTAACAGCATTGACTCCTCTTCCAGAGAACCTGGGATCAACAACGAGCAACTATATGGTGGCCCGTCTTTAGTTCCAGGGGATCAGACAGACAGACAGACAGACAGAGATAAGGATGGTAGGCCGGCCTGGTCTTTCTTTCTTTCTTATCCTTTTTAAAAAATGTTTATTTATGTATGTATGTATGTATGTATGTATGTATGTATGTATTTATTTATTTATTTATTTATTTATTTATTTATTTATTAGATATAAGTACACTGTAGCTGTCTTCAGACACTCCAGAAGTGGGTGTCAGATCCAGGAGAATCTAAATCCCTCTTATGGTCTGCATATGATGTACATAAACACAGCCTCACATATATTTCTAAAAATTTAAAGATGGGTGGGGCTACTGAAAGGGCTCAACAACTAACAGCATTGTCTCCTCTTCCAGAGTACCTGGGATCAACTACCAGCAACTATATGGTGGCCCATCTCCACTTCCAGGGGATCTGACAGATAGAGAGACATACAGACAGACACACAAGGTGGCAGGCCTGCCTGGTCTTTCTTTCTTTCTTATCCTTTTTAAATATGTTTATAAATTTATGTATGTATTTATTAGATATAAGTACACTGTAGCTGTCTTCAAACACTCCAGAAGAGGGTGTCAGATTTTGGAGAATCTATATCCCTCTTATGATCTGCATATGATGTACATAAACACAGCCTTACATATACTTCTAAAAACTTAAAGATGGGTGGGGCCACTGAAAGGGCTCAACAATTAACAGCATTGTCTCCTCTTCCAGAGAACCTGGGATCAACTACCAGCAATTATATGGTGGCCCATCTCCAGTTCCGGGGATCAGACAGACAGACAGACAGACAAGAATGGCAGGCCTGCCTGGTCTCTCTTTCTTTATTTTCCTTTTTAAAAAATGTTTATTTGTTTATTTATGAATTTATTAGATATAAGTACACTGTAGCTGTCTTCAGACACTCCAGAAGAGGGTGTCAGATTCTGGAGAATCTAAATCCCTCTTATGATCTGCATATTCGGTACATAAACACAGCCTTACATATACTTCTAAAAATTTAAAGATGGGTGGGCAACGAAAGGGCTCAACAAATAACAGCATTGTCTTCTCTTCCAGAGAACCTGTGATCAACTATCAGCAACTCTATGGTGGCCCATCTCCAGTTCCAGGGGATCAGACAGACAGACAGACAGAGATAAGGATGGGAGGCCTGCCTGGTCTTTCTTTCTTTCTAATCGATTTTAAAAAATGTTTATTTATGTATTTATGTATTTATTAGATATAAGTACACTGTATCCGTCTTAGACACTCCAAAAGACTGTGTCAGATTCTGGAGAATTTAATCCCTCTTATGGTCTGAATATGATGTACATAAACACAGCTTCACATTTACTTCTAAAAATTCAAAGATGGGTGGGGCCACTGAAAGGGCTCAACAATTAACAGCATTGTCTCCTCTTACAGAGGACCTGGGATCAACTACCAGCAACTATATGGTGGCCCATCTCCATTTCTAGGGGATCAGACATACAGACAGACAGAGAGACGGATACAGACAGACGAAGATAAGGATGGCAGGCCTGCCTGGTTTTTCTTTCTTTCTTATCCTTTTTAAAAAATGTTTATTTATTTATTTATTTATTTATTTATTTATTTATTTATTTATTTATTTATTAGATATACGAACACTGTAGCTGTCTTCAGACACTCCAGAAGAGGGTGTGAGGTTCTGTATAATCTATATCCCTCTTATGGTCTGCATATGATGTACATAAACACAGCCTCACATATACTTCTAAAAATTTAAAGATGGTTGGGGCCACTGAAAGGGCTCAAAAATTAACAGCATTGTCTCCTCTTCCAGAGAACCTGGGATCAACTACCAGCAACTATATTGTGGCCCATCTCCAGTTCCAGTGGATGTGACAGATAGACAGACAGACAGACAGACACACAAGGTGGCAGGCCTACCTGGTCTTTCTTTCTTTCTTATCCTTTTTAAAAATGTTTATTTATTTATTTATGTATTTATTAGATATAAGTACACTGTAGCTGTCTTCAGACACTCCAGAAGAGGGTGTCAGATTCTGGAGAATCTAAATCCCTCTTATGGTCTGCATATGATGTACATAAACACAGCCTCACATTTACTTCTAAAAATTTAAAGATGGGTGGGGCCACTGAGAGGGCTCAACAATTAACAGCATTGTCTCCTCTTCCAGAGAATCTGGGATCAACTACCAGCAACTATATGGTGACCCATCTCCAGTACCAGGGGATTAGATAGACAGGCAGACAGACATACAGACAGACAGAGATAAGGATGGCAGGCCTGCCTTGTCTTTATTTCTTTCTTATCCTTTTTAAAAAAATGTTTGTTTATTTATTTATTTATTTATTTATTTATTTATTTATTTATTTATGTATGTATTTATTAGATATAAGAACACTGTAGTTGTCTTCAGACACTCCAGAAGAGGGTGTCAGATTCTGGAGAATCTAAATCCCTCTTATGGTCTGCATATGATGTACATAAACACAGCCTCAACTTTACTTCTAAAAATTTAAAGATGGGTGGGGCCACTGAAAATGCTCAACAATTAACAGCATTGTCTCCTCTTCCAGAGAGCCTGGGATCAACTACCAGCAACTATATGGAGGCCCATCTGCAGTTCAAGGGATTCAGACAGATAGACAGACAGACAGACAGAGATAAGGATTGCAGGCCTGCCTGGTCTTTCTTTATTTCTTATCCTTTTGAAAATGTTTATTTATTTATTTATTTATATAGGTATGTATGTATTTATTAGATATAAGTACACTGTAGCTGTCTTCAGACACTCCAGAAGAGGGTGTCAGAATCAGGAGAATATAAATCCCTTTTATTGTCTGCATATTCGGTACATAAACACAGCCTTACATATACTTCTATAAATTTAAAGATGGGTGGGGCCACTGAAAGTGCTCAACAATTAACAGCATTGTCTCCTCTTCCAGAGAAACTGGGATCAACTACCAGCAACTCTATGGAGACCCATCTACAGTTCCAGGGGATCAGACAGACAGACAGACAGATAGAGATAAGGATGGCAGGCCTGCCTGGTCTTTCTTTCTTAATAATCGATTTTAAAAAATGTTTATTTATTTATTTATTTATTTATTTATTTATTTATTTATTTATTTATGTATTTATTAGATATAAGTACACTGTATCAGTCTTAGACACTCCAAAAGTCGGTGTCATATTCTGGAGAATCTAAATTCCTCTTAAGGTCTGAATATGATGTACATAAACACAGCCTCACATTTACTTCTAAAAATTAAAGATGGGTGGGGCCACTGAAAGGGCTCAACAATTAACAGCATTGTCTCCTCTTCCAGAGGACCTGGGATCAACTACCAGCAACTATATGGTGGCCCATCTCCACTTCCAGGGGATCAGACAGAGAGACAGACAGAAAGACAAAGATAAGGATGGCAGGCCTGCCTGGTTTTTCTTTCTTTCTTATCCTTTATAAAAAAATGTTTATTTATTTATTTATTTATTTATTAGATATAAGTACACTGTAGCTGTCTTCAGACACTCCAGAAGAGGGTGTCAGATTCTGGAGAATCTATATCCCTCTTATGGTCTGCATATGATGTACATAAACACAGCCTCACATATACTTCTAAAAATTTAAAGTTGGGTGGGGCCACTGAAAGGGCTCAACAATTAACAGCATTGTCTCCTCTTCAGGAGAACCTGGTATCAACTACCAGCAACTATATGGTGGCCCATCTCCATTTCCAGGGGATCTGACAGATAGACAGACAGACAGAAGACAGACAAAGTGGGAGGCCTGCATGGTCTTTCTTTCTTTATTATCCTTTTTATAAAATGTTTATTTATTTATTTATTTATTTATTAGATACAAAAATACTGTATCTGTCTTGAGACACTCAAGAAGAGGGTGCCGGATTCTGGAGAATCTAAATCCCTCTTATGGTCTGCATATGATGTACATAAACACAGCCTCACATTTACTTCTAAAAATTTAAAGATGGGTTGGTCCACTGAGATGGCTCAACAATTAAGTGCATTGTCTCCTCTTCCAGAGAATCTGGGATCAACCACCAGCAACTATATGATGACCCATCTCCAATTCCAGGGGATCAGATAGACACACAGACAGACATACAGACAGACAGACATAAGGATGGCAGGCCTGCCTGGTCTTTCTTTCTTTCTTATCATTTTTAAAAAATGTTTATTTATTTATTTGTGTATTTATTAAATATAAGTACACTGTAGCTGTCTTCAAACAATCCTGAGGAGGGTGTCAGATTCTGGAGAACCTAAATCCCTCTTATGGTCTGCATATGATGTACATAAACACAGCCTCAACTTTACTTCTAAAAATTTAAAGATGGGTGGGGCCACTGAAAATGCTCAACAATTAACAGCATTGTCTCCTCTTCCAGAGAGCCTGGGATCAACTACCAGCAACTATATGGTGGCCCATCTCCAGTTGCAGGGTATCAAAAAGACAGACAGACAGAGATAAGGATGGAGGCCTGCCTTGGCTGTCCTTTCTTCCTTATTCTTTTTAAAAAATGTTTATTTATTTATTTATGTATTTATTAGATATAAGTACACTGTCGCTGTCTTCAGACACTGTAGAAGAGGGTGTCATATTCTGGAGAATCTAAATCCTGCTTATGGTCTGCATATGATGTACATAAACACAGCCTCATATTTACTTCTAAAAATTTAAAGATGGGTGGGAAACTGAAAGGGCACAACAATTAACAGCATTGTCTCCTCTTCCAGACAACCTGGGATCAACTACCAGCAACTATATGGTGGCCCATCTCCAGTTCCCGGGGATCAGACAGACAGACAGAGAAACAGACAGACAAGGATAAGGATGGCATGCCTGCCTGGTCTTTCTTTTTTTCTTATCCATTTTAAAAAATGTTTATTTATTTATTTATTTATTTATTAGATATAAGTACACTGTATCTGTCTTCACACACTCCAGAAGAAGGTGTCAGATTCTGGTGAATCTAAGTTCCTCTTATTGTCTGCATATGATGTACATAAAAACAGCCTCACATATACTTCTAAAAATTTAAAGATGGGTCGGGCCACTGAAAGGGCTCAACAATTAACAGCATTGTCTCCTGTTCCAGAGAACCTGGGATCAACTACCATCAACTATATGGTGGCCCATCTACAGTTCCAGGGGATCAGAAAAACAGACAGACAGACAGACAGAGATAAGGATGGCAGGCCTACCTGGTCTTTCTTTCTTTCTTATCCTTTTTAAAAAATGTTTATTTATTTATATATTTATTTATGTATTTATTTATATATTTATTTATTTATTAGATATAAATACACCTTATATGTCTTCAGACACTCCAGAATAGGGTGTCAGAATCTGGAGAATATAAATCCCTCTAATGGTCTGCATATGATGTTCATAAACACAGCCTCACATATACTTCTAAAAATTTAGAGATGGGTGGGGCCACTGAAAGGGCTCAAAAATTAACAGCATTGACTCCTCTTCCAGAGAACCTGGGATCAACTACCAGCAACTATATGGTGGCCCACCTTTAGTTCCTGGGGATCAGACAGCCAGACAGCCAGACAGAGATAAGGATGGCAGGCCTGCCTGTTCTTTCTTTCTTTCTTATCCTTTTTAAAAAATGTTTATTTATTTATTTATTTATTTATTTATTTATTTATTTATTTATTAGATATAAATACACCTTAGCTGTCTTCAGACACTCCAGAATAGGGTGTCAGAATCTGGAGAATATAAATCCCTCTAATGGTCTGCATATGATGTTCATAAACACAGCCTCACATATACTTCTAAAAATTTAGAGATGGGTGGGGCCACTGAAAGGGCTCAGAAATTAACAGCATTGACTCCTCTTCCAGAGAACCTGGGATCAACTACCAGCAACTATATGGTGGCCCACCTTTAGTTCCCGGTGATCAGACAGCCAGACAGCCAGACAGAGATAAGGATGGCAGGCCTGCCTGTTCTTTCTTTCTTTCTTATCCTTTTTAAAAAATGTTTATTGATTTATGTATTTATTTATTTATTTACTTACACATTTATTAGATATAAGTATACTGTAGCTGTCTTCAGACACTCCAGAAGAGGGTGTCAGATTCCTGAGAATCTAAATCCCTCTTATGGTCTACATATGATGTACATAAACACAGCCTCACATATACTTCTAAAAATTTAAAGATGGGTGGGGCCACTGAATGGGCTCAACAATTACCAGCATTGTCTCCTCTTCCAGAGAACCTGGGATCAACTACCATCAACTATATGGTGGCCCATCTCCAGTTCCAGGGGATCTGACAGATAGACAGACAGACAGACAGACAGACAGACAAGGTGGCAGGCCTGCCTGGTTTTTCTTTCTTTCTTATCCTTTTTAAAAAATGTTTATTAATTTATGTATGTACTTATTAGATATAAGTACACTGTAGCTGACTTCAAACACTCACGAAGAGGGTGTCAGATTCTCGAGAATCTAAATCCCTTTTATAGTCTTCATATGATGTACATAAACACAGCCTCACATATACTTCTAAAAACTTAAAATGTGTGGGGCCACTGAAAGGGCTCAACAATTAACAGCATTGTCTCCTCTTTCAGAGAACCAGGCATCAACTACCAACAATTATATGGTGGCCCATCTCCAGTTCCGGGGATCAGACAGACAGACAGACAGACAAGGATGGCAGGCCTGCCTGGTCTCTCTTTCTTTATTATTATTTTTTAAAAATGTTTATTTGTTTATTTATGAATTTATTAGATATAAGTAAACTGTATCTGTCTTCAGACAATCCAGAAGAGGGTGTCAGATTCTGGAGAATCTAAATCCCTCCTATGGTCTGCATATTCGGTACATAAACACAGCCTTACATATACTTCTAAAAATTTAAATATGGGTGGGGCCACTGAAAGGGCTCAACAATTAACAGCATAGTCTCCTCTTCCAGAGAATCTGGGATCAACTACCAGCAACTATATGGTGGCCCATCTCCAGTTACAGGGGATCAGACAGACAGACAGACAGATAAAGATAAGGATGGCAGGACTGCCTGGTCTTTCTTTCTAATCGATTTTAAAAAATGTTTATTTATTTATTTATTTATTTATTTATGTATTTATTAGATATAAGTACTCTGTATCCGTCTTAGACACTCCAAAAGTCGGTGTCATATTCTGGAGAATCTAAATACCTCTTATGGTCTGAATATGATGTACATAAACACAGCCTCACATTTACTTCTAAAAATTTAAAGATGGGTGGGGCCAATGAAAGGGCAAAACAATTAACAGCATTGTCTCCTCTTCCAGAGGACTTGGGATCAACTACCAGCAACTATATGGTGGCCCATCTCCAGTTCCAGGGGATCAGACAGACAGACAGACAGACAGAGATAAGGATGGCAGGCCTGCCTGATTTTTCTTTCTTTCTTATCCTATTTAAAAAAATGTTTATTTATTTATTTATTTATTTATTTATTTATTAGATATAAGTACACTGTAGCTGTCTTCAGACAATCCAGAAGAGGGTGACAGATTCTGGAGAATCTATATCCCTCTTATGGTCTGCATATGATGTACATAAACACAGCCTCACATATACTTCTAAAAATTTAAAGATGGGTTGGGCCACTGAAAGGGCTCAACAATTAACAGCATTGTCTCCTCTTCCAGAGAACCTGGGATCAACTACCAGCACCTATATGGTGGCCCATCTCCAGTTCCAGGGGTCAGACAGACAGACAGACAGACAGAGATAAGGATGGCAGGCCTGCCTGATTTTTCTTTCTTTCTTATCCTTTTTTAAAAATGTTTATTTATTTATTTATTTATTTATTTATTTATTTATTTATTTATTTATTAGATATAAATACACTGTAGCTGTCTTCAGACACTCCAGAAGAGGGTGTCAGATTCTGGACAATCTAAATCCCTCTTAAGGTCTGCATATGATGTACATAAAGACAGCCTCACATACACTTCTAAAAATTTAAGGATGGGTGGGGCCACTGAAAGGGCTCAACAATTAACATCATTGTCTCCTCTTCCAGAGAACCTGGGATCAACTACCAGCAACTATATGGTGGCCCATCTCCAGTTCCCGGGGATCAGATAGACAGACAGACAGACTGACAGATATATGGATGGAAGGCCTGCCTGGTCTTTCTTTCTTTCTTATCCTATTTAAAAAATGTTTATTTATTTATTTATTTATTTATTTATTTATTTATCTATTTATTTATTTATTAGATATAAGTACACTGTAGCTGTCTTCAGACACTCCAGAAGAGGGTGTAGGATTCTGGAGAATCTAAATCCCTCTTATGGTCTGTATATGATGTATATAAACACAGCCTCACATATACTTCTAAAAAATTAAAGATGGGTGGGGTCACTGGAAGGGCTCAACAATTAACAGCATTGTCTCCTCTTCCAGAGAACCTGGGATGAACCACCAGCAACTATATGGTGGCCCATCTCGAGTTCCAGGGGATCAGACAGATGTCAGACAGAGAGAGATAAGAATGGCAGGCCTGCCTGGTTTTTCTTTCTTTCTTATCCTTTTAAAAATGTTTATTTATTTATTTATTTTTTTTTTTATTTATTAGATATAAGTACACTGTAGCTGTCTTCAGACACTCCAGTAGAGGGTGTCAGATTCTGGAGAATCTAAATCCTCTTATAATCTGCATATGATGTACATAAACACAGCCTCACATATACTTCAAAAATTTAAAGAAGGGTGGGGCCACTGAAAAAGATCAACAATTAACAGCATTGTCTCCTCTTCCAGAGAACCTGGGATCAACTACCAGCAACTATATGGTGTCCCATCTCCAGTTCTCAGGGTTCAGACAGACAGACAGACAGACAGAGCTAAGGATGGCAGGCCTGCCTTTTCTTTCTTTCTTCCTTATCCTTTTAAAAAATGTTTATTTAATTATTTATTTATGTATTTATTAGATATAAGTACACAGTAGCTGTCTTCAGACACTCCAGAAGAGGGTTTCAGATTCTGGAGAATCTAAATCCCTCTTATGGTCTGCACATGATGTACCTAAACACAGCCTCACATATACTTCTAAAAATTTAAAGATGGGTGGGACCACTGAAAGGGCTCAACAATTAACATCATTGTCTCCTCTTCCAGAGAACCTGGGATCAACTACCAGCAACTATATGGTGGCCCATCTGCAGTTCCAGGGGATCAGACAGACAGACAGACAGACAGAGATAAGGATGGCAGGCCTGCCTGGTCTTTCTTTCTTACTTATCCTGTTTAAAAAAATGTTTATTTATTTATTTATTTATTTATTTATTTATTTATTTATTTATGTATTTATTATATATAAGTACACAGTAGCTGTCTTCAGACACTCCAGAAGAGGGTGTCAAATTCAGGAAAATCTAAATCCCTCTTATGGTCTGCATATGATGTACATAAACACAGACTCACATATACTTCTAAAAATTTAAAGATGGGTGGGGCCACTGAAAGGACTCAACAATTAACAGCATTGTCTCCTCTTCCAGAGAGCCTCGGATGATCTACCAGCAACTATATGGTGGCCAATCTCCAGTTCCAGGGTATCAAACAGACAGACAGACAGACAGAGATAAGGATGGCAGGTCTGCCTGGTCTTTCTTTCTTTCTTATCATTTTTAAAAAATGTTTATTTATTTATTTATGTATTTATTAAATATAAGTACACTGTAGCTGTCTTCAAACAATCCAGAAGAGGGTGTCAGATTCTGGAGAATCTAAATCCCTCTTATGGTCTGCATATGATGTACATAAACACAGCCTCAACTTTACTTCTAAAAATTTAAAGATGGGTGGGGCCACTGAAAATGCTCAACAATTAACAGCATTGTCTCCTCGTCTAGAGAGCCTGGGATGAACTACCAGCAACTATATGGTGGCCCATCTCCAGTTCCAGGGTATCAAACAGATACACAGACAGACAGAGATAAGGATGGAACCCTGCCTGGTCTTTCTTTCTTTCTTATCCTTTTTAAAAAATGTTTATTTATTTATTTATGTATTAATTAGATATAAGTACACTATAGCTGTCTTCAGACACTCCAGTAGAGGGTGTCAGATTCTGGAGAATCTAAATCCTCTTATAATCTGCATATGATGTACATAAACACAGCCTCAGGTATACTTCTAAAAATTAAAGAAGTGTGGGGCCACTGAAAGGGCTCAACAATTAACAGCATTGTCTCCTCTTCCAGAGAACCTTGGATCAACTACCAGCAACTATATGGTGGGCCATCTTGAGTTCCCGGGGATCAGATAGATAGACAGACAGACAGACAGACAGAGATATGGATGGTAGGCCTGCCTGGTCTTTCTTTCTTTCTTATCCTTTTTAAAAAATGTTTATTTATTTATTTATTTATTTATCTATTTATTTATTAGATATCAGTACACTGTAGCTGTCTTCAGACATTCCAGAAGAGGGTGTCAGTTTCTGGAGAATAAATCCCTCTTATGGTTTGCATATGATGTACATAAACACAGCCTCACATACACTTCTAAATATTTAAAGATGGGTGGGACCACTGAAAGGTCTCAACAATTAACAGCATTGTCTCCTCTTCCAGAGAACCTGGGATCAACTACCAGCAACTATATGGTGGCCCATATCCAGTATCAGAGGATCAGACAGACAGACAGGCAGACAGACAGAGATAAGGATGGCAGGCCTGCCTGATTTTTCTTTCTTTCTTATCCTTTTTTAAAAATGTTTATTTATTTATTTATTTATTTATTTATTTATTTATTTTTTATTAGATATAAGTACACTGTAGCTGTCTTCAGACACTCCAGAAGAGGGTGTCAGATTCTGGAGAATCTAAATCCCTCTTATGGTCTGCATATGATGTACATAAACAGAGACTCACATACACCTCTAAAAATTTAAAGATGGGTGGGGCCACTTAATGGGCTCAACAAATAACAGCATTGTCTCCTCTTCCAGAGAACCTGGTATCAACTACCAGCAAGTATATGATGGACCATCTCCAGTTCCAGGGGAACAGACAGACAGAGATAAGGATGGCACTCCTGCCTTGTCTTTCTTTATTTCTTATCCATTTTAAAAAATGTTTATTTATTTATTTATTTATTTATTTATTTATTTATTTATTAGATATAAATACACTGTAGCTGTCTTCAGACACTCCAGAAGAGGGTGTCAGATTCTGGACAATCTAAATCCCTCTTATGGTCTGCATATGATGTACATAAACACAGCCTCACATACACTTCTAAAAATTTAAGGATGGGTGGGGCGACTGAAAGGGCTCAACAATTAACAGCATTGTCTCCTCTTCCAGAGAACCTGGGATCAACTACCAGCACCTATATGGTGGCCCATCTCCAGTTCCAGGGGATCAGACAGACAGACAGACAGACAGAGATAAGGATGGCAGGCCTGCCTGATTTTTCTTTCTTTCTTATCCTTTTTAAAAAATGTTTATTTATTTATTTATTTATTTATTTATTTATTTATTTATTAGATATAAATACACTGTAGCTGTCTTCAGACACTCCAGAAGAGGGTGTCAGATTCTGAACAATCTAAATCCCTCTTATGGTCTGCATATGATGTACATAAACACAGCCTCACATACACTTCTAAAAATTTAAGGATGGGTGGGGCGACTGAAAGGGCTCAACAATTAACAGCATTGTCTCCTCTTCCAGAGAACCTGGGATCAACTACCAGCAACAATATGGTGGCCCATCTCCAGTTCCCGGGGATCAGATAGACAGACAGACAGACAGACAGACAGAGATATGGATGGAAGGCCTGCCTGGTCTTTTTTTCTTTCTTATCCTGTTTAAATAATGTTTATTTATTTATTTATTTATTTATTTATTTATTTATTTATTCATTCATTTATTTATTAGATATAAGTACACTGTAGCTGTCTTCAGACACTCCAGAAGAGGGTGTCAGTTTCTGGAGAATAAATCCCTCTTATGGTTTGCATATGATGTACATAAACACAGCCTCACATACACTTCTAAATATTTAAAGATGGGTGGGACCACTGAAAGGTCTCAACAATTAACAGCATTGTCTCCTCTTCCAGAGAACCTGGGATCAACTACCAGCAACTATATGGTGGCCCATATCCAGTATCAGAGGATCAGACAGACAGACAGGCAGACAGACAGAGATAAGGATGGCAGGCCTGCCTGATTTTTCTTTCTTTCTTATCCTTTTTTAAAAATGTTTATTTATTTATTTATTTATTTATTTATTTATTTATTTATTTATTTATTTTTATTAGATATAAGTACACTGTAGCTGTCTTCAGACACTCCAGAAGAGGGTGTCAGATTCTGTAGAATCTAAATCCCTCTTATGGTCTGCATATGATGTACATAAACAGAGACTCACATACACCTCTAAAAATTTAAAGATGGGTGGGGCCACTTAATGGGCTCAACAAATAACAGCATTGTCTCCTCTTCCAGAGAACCTGGTATCAACTACCAGCAAGTATATGATGGACCATCTCCAGTTCCAGGGGAACAGACAGACAGAGATAAGGATGGCACTCCTGCCTTGTCTTTCTTTATTTCTTATCCATTTTAAAAAATGTTTATTTATTTATTTATTTATTTATTTATTTATTTATTTATTTATTAGATATAAATACACTGTACCTGTCTTCAGACACTCCAGAAGAGGGTGTCAGATTCTGGACAATCTAAATCCCTCTTATGGTCTGCATATGATGTACATAAACACAGCCTCACATACACTTCTAAAAATTTAAGGATGGGTGGGGCGACTGAAAGGGCTCAACAATTAACAGCATTGTCTCCTCTTCCAGAGAACCTGGGATCAACTACCAGCACCTATATGGTGGCCCATCTCCAGTTCCAGGGGATCAGACAGACAGACAGACAGACAGAGATAAGGATGGCAGGCCTGCCTGATTTTTCTTTCTTTCTTATCCTTTTTAAAAAATGTTTATTTATTTATTTATTTATTTATTTATTTATTTATTTATTTATTAGATATAAATACACTGTAGCTGTCTTCAGACACTCCAGAAGAGGGTGTCAGATTCTGAACAATCTAAATCCCTCTTATGGTCTGCATATGATGTACATAAACACAGCCTCACATACACTTCTAAAAATTTAAGGATGGGTGGGGCGACTGAAAGGGCTCAACAATTAACAGCATTGTCTCCTCTTCCAGAGAACCTGGGATCAACTACCAGCAACAATATGGTGGCCCATCTCCAGTTCCCGGGGATCAGATAGACAGACAGACAGACAGACAGACAGAGATATGGATGGAAGGCCTGCCTGGTCTTTCTTTCTTTCTTATCCTGTTTAAATAATGTTTATTTATTTATTTATTTATTTATTTATTCATTTATTTATTTATTAGATATAAGTACACTGTAGCTGTCTTCAGACACTCCAGAAGAGGGTGTCAGATTCTGATGAATCTAAATCCCTCTTCTGGTCTGCATATGATGTACATAAACACGGCCTCATATACACTTCTAAAAATTTAAAGATGGGTAGGGCCACTGAAAGGGCTCAACAATTAACAGCATTGTCTCCTCTTCCAGAGAACCTGGGATCAACTACCAGCAACAATATGGTGGCCCATCTCCAGTTCCCGGGGATCAGATAGACAGACAGACAGACAGACAGACAGAGATATGGATGGAAGGCCTGCCTGGTCTTTCTTTCTTTCTTATCCTGTTTAAATAATGTTTATTTATTTATTTATTTATTTATTTATTCATTTATTTATTTATTAGATATAAGTACACTGTAGCTGTCTTCAGACACTCCAGAAGAGGGTGTCAGATTCTGATGAATCTAAATCCCTCTTCTGGTCTGCATATGATGTACATAAACACGGCCTCATATACACTTCTAAAAATTTAAAGATGGGTAGGGCCACTGAAAGGGCTCAACAATTAACAGCATTGTCTCCTCTTCCAGAGAACCTGGGATCAACTACCAGCAACTATATGGTGGCCCATCTCCAGTTATGGGGATCAGATAGACAGACAGACAGACAGACAGAGATATGGATGGCAGGCCTGCCTGGTCTTTCTTTCTATTCCTTTTTTAAAAATGTTTATTTATTTATTTATTTATTTATTTATTTATTAGAAATAAATACACTGTAGCTGTCTTCAGACACTCCAGAAGAGGGTGTCAGATTCTGGAGACTCTAAATCCCTCTTATGGTATGCATATGATGTACATAAAGAGAGACTCACATACACTTCTAAAAATTTAAAGATTGGTGGGGCCACTTAAAGGGCTCAACAAATAACAGCATTGTCTCCTCTTCCAGAGAACCTGGTGTCAACTACCAGCAAGTATATGATGGACCATCTCCAGTTCCAGGGGATCAGGCAGACAGATAGACAGACAGAGATAAGGATGGCTCTCCTGCCTGGTCTTTCTTTATTTCTTATCCATTTTAAAAAATGTTTATTTATATATTTATTTATTTATTTATTTATTTATTTATTTATTTATTTATTTATTTATTAGATATAAATACACTGTAGCTGTCTTCAGACACTCCAGAAGAGGGTGTCAGATTCTGGACAATCTAAATCCCTCTTAAGGTCTGCATATGATGTACATAAACACAGCCTCACATACACTTCTAAAAATTTAAGGATGGGTGGGGCGACTGAAAGGGCTCAACAATTAACAGCATTGTCTCCTCTTCCAGAGAACCTGGGATCAACTACCAGCAACTATATGGTGGCCCATCTCCAGTTCCCGGGGATCAGATAGACAGACAGACAGACAGACAGAGATATGGATGGAAGGCCTGCCTGGTCTTTCTTTCTTTCTTATCCTGTTTAAATAATGTTTATTTATTTATTTATTTATTTATTTATTTATTTATTAGATATAAGTACACTGTAGCTGTCTTCAGACACTCCAGTAGAGGGTGTCAGATTCTGATGACTCTAAATCCCTCTTCTGGTCTGCATATGATGTACATAAACACAGCCTCACATATACTTCTAAAAATTTAAACATGGGTAGGGCCACTGATAGGGCTCAACAAGCTGGGCGTGTTGGCGCACGCCTTTAATCCCAGCACTCGGGAGGCAGAGGCAGGCAGATTTCTGAGTTCGAAGCCAGCCTGGTCTACAAAGTGAGTTCCAGGACAGCCAGGGCTACACAGAGAAACCCTGTCTCCAAAAACCAAAAAAAAAAAAAAAAAAAAAAAAAAAAAAAGAAAGGGCTCAACATTAACAGCATTGTCTCCTCCTCCAGAGAACCTGGGATCAACTACCAGCAACTATATGGTGGCCCATCTACAGTTCCAGGGGATCAGATAGACAGACAGACAGAAAGACAGAGATATGGATGGAAGGCCTGCCTGGTCTTTCTTTCTTTCTTATCCTTTTTAAAAAATGTTTATTTATTTATTTATTTATTTATTTATTTATTTATTTATGTATTTATTAGATATAAATACACTGTAGCTGTCTTCTAACACTCCAGTAGAGGGTGTCAGATTCTGGAGAATCTAAATCATCTTATAATGTGCATAAGATGTACATAAACACAGCCTAAAGTATACTTCTAAAAATTTAAAGAAGTGTGGGGCCACTGAAAGGGCTCAACAATTAACAGCATTGTCTCCTCTTCCAGAGAACCTTGGATCAACTACCAGCAACTATATGGTGGCCCATCTCCAGTTCCCGGGGATCAGATAGACAGACCGACAGACAGTCAGAGATATGGATGGTAGGCCTGCCTGGTCTTTCTTTCTTTCTTATCCTTTTAAAAAATGTTTATTTATGTATTTATTTATTTATCTATTTATTTATTAGACATCAGTACACTGTAGCTGTCTTCAGACACTCCAGAAGAGGGTGTCAGATTCTGGAGAATCTAAATCCCTTTTATGGTCTGCATATGATGTACATAAACACAGCCTCACATACACTTCTAAATATTTAAAAATGGGTGGGACCACTGAAATGTCTCAACAATTAACAGCATTGTCTCCTCTTCCAGAGAACCTGGGATCAACTACCAGCAACTATATGGTGGCCCATATCCAGTATCAGAGGATCAGACAGACAGACAGACAGACAGACAGAGATAAGGATGGCAGGCCTGCCTAGTCTTTCTTTCTTTCTTATCCTTTTTAAAAAATGTTTATTTATTTATTTATTTATTTATTTATTTATGTATTTATTAGATATAAGTACACTGTAGCTGTCTGCAGACACTCCAGAAGAGGGTGTCAGATACTGGAGAATCTAAATCCCTCTTATGGTCTGCATATGATGTACATAAACAGAGACTCATATATACTTCTAAAAATTTAAAGATGGGTGGGGCCACTGAAAGGGCTCAACAATTAACAGCATTGTCTACTCTTCCAGAGAACCTGGGATCAACTACCAGCACCTATATGGTGGCCCATCTCCAGTTCCAGGGGATCAGACAGACAGAGAGACAGACAGACAGAGATAAGGATGGTAGGCCTGCCTGATTTTTCTTTCTTTCTTATCCTTTTTAAAAAATGTTTATTTATTTATTTATTTATTTATTTATTTATTTATTTATTTATTTATTTATATTTATTAGATATAAGTACACTGTAGCTGTCTTCATACACTCCAGAAGAGGGTGTCAGATTCTGAAGAATTTAAATCCCTCTTATGGTCTGCATATGATGTACATAAACAGAGACTCACATACACCTCTAAAAATTTAAAGATGGGTGGGGCCACTTAATGGGCTCAACAAATAACAGCATTGTCTCCTCTTCCAGAGAACCTGGTATCAACTACCAGCAAGTATATGATGTACCATCTCCAGTTCCAGGTGATCAGATAGACAGAGATAAGGATGGCACTCCTGCCTTGTCTTTCTTTATTTCTTATTCATTTTAAAAAATGTTTATTTATTTATTTATTTATTTATTTATTTATTAGATATAAATACACTGTAGCTGTCTTCAGACACTCCAGAAGAGGGTGTCAGATTCTGGACAATCTAAATCCCTCTTATGGTCTGCATATGATGTACATAAACACAGCCTCACATATGCTTCTAAAAATTTAAGGATGGGTGGGGCGACTGAAAGGGCTCAACAATTAACAGCATTGTCTCCTCTGCCAGAGAACCTGGGATCAACTACCAGCAACAATATGGTGGCCCATCTCCAGTTCCCGGGGATCAGATAGACAGACAGACAGACAGACAGACAGACAGTGATATGGATGGAAGGCCTGCCTGGTCTTTCTTTCTTTCTTATCCTGTTTAAATAATGTTTATTTATTTATTTATTTATTTATTTATTCATTTATTTATTTATTAGATATAAGTTCACTGTAGCTGTCTTCAGACACTCCAGAAGAGGGTGTCAGATTCGGATGAATCTAAATCCCTCTTCTGGTCTGCATATGATGTACATAAACACGGCCTCATATACACTTCTAAAAATTTAAAGATGGGTAGGGCCACTGAAAGGGCTCAACATTAACAGCATTGTCTCCTCTTCTAGAGAACCTGGGATCAACTACCAGCAACTATATGGTGGCCCATCTCCAGTTCCCGGGGATCAGATAGACAGACAGACAGACAGACAGACAGAGATATGGATGGCAGGCCTGCCTGGTCTTTCTTTCTAATCCTTTTTAAAAAATGTTTATTTATTTATTTATTTATTTATTTATTTATTTATTTATTTATTAGATATAAGTACACTGTAGCTGTTCAGACACTCCAGTAGAGGGTGTCAGATTCTGGAGAATCTAAATCCCTCTTATGGTCTGCATATGATGTACATAAACACAGCCTCAAGTATACTTCTAAAAATTTAAAGAAGTGTGGGGCCACTGAAAGGGCTCAACAATTAACAGCATTGTCTCCTCTTCCAGAGAACCTTGGATCACTACCAGCAACTCTATGGTGGCCCATCTCTATTTCCCGGGGATCAGATAGACAGACAGACAGACAGACAGAGATATGGATGGACGGCCTGCCTGGTCTTTCTTTCTTTCTTATCCTTTTTCAAAAAATGTTTATTTATTTATTTATTTATTTATTTATTTATTTATTTATGTATATATTTATTAGATATAAGTACACTGTAGCTGTCTTCAGACACTCCAGAAGAGGGTATCAGATTCTGGAGAATCTAAATCCCTCTTATGGTATGCATATGATGTACATAAACAGAGACTCACATACACTTCTAAAAATTTAAAGATGGGTGGGGCCACTTAAAGGGCTCAACAAATAACAGCATTGTCTCCTCTTCCAGAGAACCTGGTGTCAACTACCAGCAAGTATATGATGGACCATCTCCAGTTCCAGGGGATCAGACAGACAGATAGACAGACAGAGATAAGGATGGCTCTCCTGCCTGGTCTTTCTTTATTTCTTATCCATTTTAAAAAATGTTTATTTATTTATTTATTTATTTATTTATTTATTTATTTATCTATTTATTTATTAGATATCAGTACACTGTAGCTGTCTTTAGACACTCCAGTAGAAGGTGTCAGATTCTGGAGAATCTAAATCCTCTTATAATGTGCATAAGATGTACATAAACACAGCCTAAAGTATACTTCTAAAAATTTAAAGAAGTGTGGGGCCACTGAAAGGGCACAACTATTAACAGCATGGTCTCCTCTTCCAGAGAACCTTGGATCAACTACCAGCAACTATATGGTGGCCCATCTCCAGTTCCCGGGGATCAGATAGACAGACAGACAGACAGACAGACAGAGATATGGATGGTAGGCCTGCCTGGTCTTTCTTTCTTTCTTATCCTTTTAAAAAAATGTTTATTTATTTATTTATTTATTTATCTATTTATTTATTAGATATGAGAACACTGTAGCTGTCTTCAGACACTCCAGAAGAGGGTGTCAGATTCTGGAGAATCTAAATCTCTTTTATGATCTGCATATCATGT
The DNA here is from genome assembly GCF_978045245.1 of Mus caroli. Classification (NCBI taxonomy): domain Eukaryota; kingdom Metazoa; phylum Chordata; class Mammalia; order Rodentia; family Muridae; genus Mus; species Mus caroli. Next base: position 714,687 of record NW_028227313.1, on the reverse strand, counting down.
ACATAAACACAGCCTCATATACTCTTCTAAAAATTTAAAGATGAGTGGGGCCACTGAAAGGGCTCAACAATTAACAGCATTGTCTCCTCTTCCAGAGAACCTGGGTTCAACTACCACCAACTATATGGTGGCCGATCTCCAGTTACAGGAGATCAGACAGACAGACAGACAGACAGACAGAGATAAGGATGGCAGGCCTGCCTGGTCTTTCTTTCTTTCTTATCCTTTTAAAAAATGTTTAATTATTTATTTATTTATGTATTTATTAGACATCAGTACACTGTAGCTGTCTTTAGACACTCCAGTAGAGGGTGTCAGATTCTGGAGAATCCTAATCTCTCTTATGGTCTGCTTATGATGTACATAAACACAGCCTCAGGTATACTTCTAAAAATTTAAAGAAGTGTTGGGCCACTGAAAGGGCTCAACAATTAACAGCATTGTCTCCTCTTCCAGAGAACCTTGGATCAACTACCAGCAACTATATGGTGGCCCATCTCCAGTTCCCGGGGATCAGATAGACAGACAGACAGACAGACATAGATATAGATTGAAGGCCTGCCTGGTCTTTCTTTCTTTCTTATCCTTTTTTAAAAAATATTTATTTATTTATTTATTTATTTATTTATTTATTTATTTATTTATCTATTTGTTTACTACATATAAGTAGACTGTAGCTGTCTTCAGACACTCCAGAAGAGGGTGTCAGATTCTGGAGAATCTAAATCTCTCTTATGGTCTGCTTATGATGTACATAAACACAGCCTCACATATACTTCTAAATATTTAAAGATGGATGGGACCACTGAAAGGTCTCAACAATTAACAGCATTGTCTCCTCTTCCATAGAACCTGGGATCAACTACCAGCAACTATATGGTGGCCCATCTGCAGTTCCAGGGAATCAGACAGACAGACAGACAGACAGAGATAAGGATGGCAGGCCTGCCTGGTCTTTCTTTCTTACTTATCCTGTATAAAAAATGTTTTTTATTTATTTATTTATTTATTTATTTACGTATTTATTATATATAAGTACACAGTAGCTGTCTTCAGACACTCCAGAAGAGGGTGTCAAATTCAGGAAAATCTAAATCCCTCTAATGGTCTGAATATGATGTACATAAACACAGACTCACATATACTTCTAAAAATTTAAAGATGGGTGGGGCCACTGAAAAGGCTCAACAATTAACAGCATTGGGTCCTCTTCCAGAGAACCTGGGATCAACTACCAGCACCTATATGGTGGCCCATCTCCAGTTACAGGGGATCAGACAGACAGACAGACAGACAGACAGAGATAAGGATGGCAGGCCTGCCTGGTCTTTCTTTCTTTCTTATCCTTTATAAAATGTTTATTTACTTATTTATTTATTTATTTATTTATTTATTTATTTATTTATGTATTTATTAGATATAAGTACACTGTAGCTGTCCTCAGACACTCCAGTAGAGGGTGTCACATTCTGCAGAATGTAAATCCCTCTTATGGTCTGCATATGATGTACATAAACACAGCCTCACATATACTTCGAAAATTTAAAGAAGGGTGGGGCCACTGAAAAAGCTCAACAATTAACAGCATTGTCTCCTCTTCCAGAGTACCTGGGATCAACTACCAGCAACTATATAGTGGCCTAACTCCAGTTCTCAGGGATCAGACAGACAGACAGACAGAGAGAGATAAGGTTGGCAGGCCTGCCTGGTCTTTCTTTCTTTCTTATCCTTTTTAAAAAATGTTTATTTAATTATTTATTTATCTATTTTTAGATATAAGTACACAGTAGCTGTCTTTAGACACTCCAGAAGACTGTGTCAGATTCTGGAGAATCTAAATCCCTCTTTTGGCCTGCATATTATGTACATAAACACAGACTCACGTATACTTCTAAAAATTTAAAGATGTGTGGGGCCACTGAGAAGAATGGGAGGGTAGGGAAGTGGGGGGAGGTATGGGGGACTTTTGGGATAGCATTGGAAATGTAATTGAGGAAAATATGTAATAAAAAAAATAGTGAAAAACATAACAAAACAATTAACAGCATTGTCTCCTCTTCTAGAGAATCTGGGTCAACTACCAGCAACTATATGGTGGCCCTTCTCCAGTTCCAGGGTATCAGACAGACAGACAGACAGAGATAAGGATGGCAGGCCTGCCTGGTCTTTCTTTCTTTCTTATCCTTTTTAAAAAAAATGTTTATTTATATATTTATTTATTTATTTATTTATTTATTTATTTATTAGATATAAGTACACTGTAGCTATCTTTAGACACTCCAGAAGAGGGTGTCAGATTCTGGAGAATCTAAATCCCTCTTACGATCTGCATATGATGTATATAAACACAGCCTCACATTTTCTTCTAAAAATTTAAAGTTGGGTGTGGCTTGGAATAAGATGAGTAACCCTGAAAAAGTCAAAAAATGAAAAATCACACTGTAGGATTTGGAATATGGTGAGAAACCCTGAAAAAGTCGAAAAATGAGAAAAGCATGCAGGAGTACCTGGAATATGGTGAGAAACACTGAAAAAGTCTTAAATGAGAATATCACACTCTAGGACTTGGAATATGGTGAGAAACCCTGAAAATGTCGAAAAATGAGAAAATCATGCAGTAGGACCCAGAATATGGAGATAAACCCTGAAAAAAAAGTCAAAAAATAAGAAAATCACGCAGTAGGACCTGGAAGCTGGTGAGAAACCCTGAAAAAGTCGAAAAATGAGAAAATCAATCTGTCGGATCTGGAATATGGTGAGAAACCCTGAAAAAGTCGAAAAATGAGAAAATCACACTGTAGGACTTGGAATATGGTGAGAAACCCTGAAAAAGTCGAAAAATGAGAAAATCACGCAGTAGGACCTGGGATTTGGTGAGAAACACTGAAAAAGTCTTAAAATAGAAAATCACACTGTAGTACTTGGAATATGGTGAAAAATACTGAAAAAGTCTTAAAATGAGAAAATCACACCTTAGGACCTGGAATATGGTGAGAAACCCTGAAAAGGTCAAAAAATGAGAAAAATCACACTGTAGTACATGGAATATGGGTAGAAACTCTGAAAAAGTAGCAAATTATAAAATGACAGTGTAGGGCCTGGAATATGTTGAGAAAACCTGAAATATTCGAAAAATGAGAAAATGACAATGTAGAACCTGGAATACCGTAAGAAACCCTGAAAAAGTTAAAAAATGAGAAAATCACACTCTAGGACTGGAATATGGTGAGAAACCCTGAAACATCGAAAAATGAGAAAATCATGTAGTAGGACCCAGAATATGGTGAGAAATCCTGAAAAAAGTCGAAAAATGAGAAAATCACGCAGTAGGACCTGGAAGCTGGTGAGAAACCCTGAAAAAGTCGAAAAATGAGAAAATCAAACTGTAGGACCTGGAATATGTTGAGAAACCCTGAAAAATACGAAAAAGGCGAAAATCACACTCTAGGACTTGGAATATGATGAGAAACCGTGAAAAAGTCAAAAAATGAAAAAATCACACTGTAGTACCTGCAATATGGTGAGAAACACTAAAAAAGTATTAAAATGAGAAAATCACCCAGTAGGACCTGGAATGTGGTGAGAAACCCTGAAACAGTCGAAATATAAGAAAATCAAACTTGTAGTACATGCAATATGGTGACAAACACTGAAAAAGTCAAAAAATGAGAATATCACACTCTAGGATTTGGAATATGATGAGAAACCCTGAAAAATTCAAAAAATGAGAAAATCACAATGTAGGACTTGGAATATGGTGAGAAACCCTCAAAAAGTAGAAAAATGAGAAAATCATGCACTAGGACCCAGAATATGATGAGAAACACAGAAAAAGTCTTAAAATGAGAAAATCACACTGTAGGACCTGGAATATGGTAAGAAACCCTGAAAATGTCGAAAAATGAGAAAATGACACTGTAGGAGCTGGAATATGGTGAGAAGTCATGAAAAAGTCAAAAAAAAAAAAAAGAAATACACACTTGTAGGACTTGCAATATGGTGAGAGACCCTGAAAAAGTCTTAAAATGAGAAAATCACACTGTAGGACTTGGGATATGGTGAGAAACCCTGAAAAAGTCGAAAAATTAGAAAATCAAACTGTAGTACCTGGTATATGGTGAGAAACACTAAAAAAGTATTAAAATGAGAAAATCACACAGTAGGACCTGGAATATGGTGAGAAACCCTAAAACAGTTCAAAAATAAGAAAATAAAACTTGTAGTACATGCAATATGGTGAGAAACACTGAAAAAGTCGAAAAATGAGAATATCACACTCTAGGACTTGGAATATGATGAGAAACCCAGAAAAAGTCTAAAAATGAGAAAATCACACTGTAGGACTTGGAATATGGTGAGAAACCCTGAAAAAGTCGAAAAATGAGAAAATCACACTGTAGTACCTAGAATATGGTGAGAAACACTGAAAAAGTCTAAAAATAAGATAAAACTTGTAGTACCTGAAATATGATGAGAAACCCTGAAAAAGTGAAAAATTAGAAAATCAAATTGTAGGAACTGGAATATGCTGAGAATCCCTGAAAAATTCGAAAAATGCGAAAATCACACTCTAGGACTTGGAATACGATGAGAAACCCTGAAAAAGTCAAAAAATGAGAAAAATCACACTGTAGTACCTGGAATATGGTGAGAAACACTGAAAAAGTCTAAAAATAAGATAAAACTTGTAGTACCTGAAATATGGTGAGGAACCCTAAAAAAGTCGAAAAATGAGAAAATCACACTGTAGGACTTCGAATATGATGAGAAACCGTGAAAAAGTAAAAAAATGAGAAAAATACACTGTAGGAGCTGGAATATGGAGAGAAACCCTGAAAAGGTTAAAAAATTAGAATATCACAATTGTAGGACCTCCAATATGGTGAGAAACCCTGAAAAAGTCGAAAAATGAGAAAAACACACTGTAGGACCTGGAATATGGTGAGAAACACTGAAAAATTCAAAAAATGAGAAAATCACACAGTAGGACCTAAATATGGTGAGAAACCGTGAAACAGTCGAAATATAAGAAAATCAAACTTGAAGTACCTGCAATATGGTGAGAAACCCTGAAAAAGTCGAAAAATTAAAAAATCACACTGTAGGATTTGGAATATGATGAGAAACCATGAAAAAGTCAAAAATGAGAAAAATATACTGTAGGAGTTGGAATGTGGTGAGAAAACCTGAAAAAGTCGAAGAATAAGAAAATCACACAAGTAGGACCTCCAATATGGTGAGAAACCCTGAAAAAGTCGAAAAATGAGAAAATTACAGAGTAGGATATGGAATATGGTAAGAAACCCTTTAAAAGTCGGAAAAAGAGAAAATCACACTGTAGGATTTGGAATATGATGAGAAAACCTGAAAAAGTCAAAAAATGAAAAAATCACACTGTAGTACCTGGAATATTGTGAGAAAACACTGAAAAAGTCTAAAAATGAGAAAATCACACAGTAGGACTTGGAATATGGTGAGAAACCCTGAAACAGTCGAAAAATAAGAAAATCAAACTTGTAGTACCTGCAATATGGTGAGAAAACCTGAAAAAGTCGACAAATGAGAAAATCATACTGTAGGACCTGCAATAGGGTGAGAAATTCTGAAAAAGTCAAAAAATGAGAAAATCACACTGTAGGACTTGGAATATGATGAGAAAACCTGAAAAAATCTAAAAATGAGAAAATCACACTGTAGGAGCTGGAATAAAATGAGAAACCGTGAAAAAGACAAAAAATGACAAAAGTACACGGTAGGAGATGGAATATGGAGAGAAACCGTTAAAAAGTAGAAAAATAAGATATACACACTTGTAGGACATGCAATATGGTGAGAGACCCTGAAAAAGTCTTAAATGAGAAAATCATACTATAGTACCTGGAATATGGTGAGAAACCCTGAAACAGTCCAAAAATAAGAAAATAAAACTTGTAGTACATGCAATATGGTGAGAAACCCTGAAAAAGTCGAAAAATGAGAAAATCATGGACTAGGACCCAGAATATGATGAGAAACCCAGAAAAAGTCTTAAAATGAGAAAATCACACTGTAGGACCTGGAATATGGTAAGAAACCCTGAAAATGTCGAAAAATGAGAAAATGACACTGTGGGAGCTGGAATATGTTGAGAAGTCCTGAAAAAAGCCAAAAAAAAAAAAAAAAAAAAAAAAAGAAATACAAACTTGTAGGACTTGTAGGACTTGCAATATGGTGAGAGACCCTGAAAAAGTCTTAAAATGAGAAAATCACACTGTAGGACTTGGAATATGATGAGAAACCCTGAAAAATTCAAAAAATGAGAAAATCACACTGTAGTACCTGGTATATGGTGAGAAACACTAAAAAAGTATTAAAATGAGAAAATCACACTGTAGGACCTGGAATATGGTGAGAAACCCTGAAACAGTCCAAAAATAAGAAAATAAAACTTGTAGTACATGCAATATGGTGAGAAACACTGAAAAAGTCGAAAAATGAGAATATCACACTGTAGGACTTGGAATATAGTGAGAAACCCTGAAAAAGACGAAAAATGAGAAAAATCACACTGTAGTACATGGAATATGGTGAGAAACACTGAAAAAGTCTAAAAATAAGATAAAACTTGTAGTACCTGAAATATGGTGAAAAACCCTGAAAAAGTCGAAAAATGAGAAAATCACACTGTAGGACTTCGAATATGATGAGAAACCGTGAAAAAGTAAAAAAAAATAAGAAAAATACACTATAGGAACTGGAATATGGAGAGAAACCCTGAAAAGGTTAAAAAATTAGAAAATCACAATTGTAGGACCTCCAATATGGTGAGAAACCCTGAAAAAGTTGAAAAATGAGAAAAACACACTGTAGGACCTGGAATATGGTGAGAAACACTGAAAAATTCAAAAAATGAGAAAATCACACAGTAGGACCTGAAATATGGAGAGAAACCGTGAAACAGTCGAAATATAAGAAAATCAAACTTGAAGTACCTGCAATATGGTGAGAAACCCTGAAAAAGTAGAAAAATGAAAAAATCACACTGTAGGATTTGGAATATGATGAGAAACCATGAAAAAGTCAAAAATGAGAAAAATATACTGTAGGAGTTGGAATGTGGTGAGAAAACCTGAAAAAGTCGAAGAATAAGAAAATCACACAAGTAGGACCTCCAATATGGTGAGAAACCCTGAAAAAGTCGAAAAAGGAGACAATTACAGACTAGGACATGGAATATGGTAAGAAACACTTTAAAAGTCGGAAAAAGAGAAAATCACACTGTAGGATTTGGAATATGATGAGAAAACCTGAAAAAGTAAAAAAATGAGAAAATCACACTGTAGTACCTGGAATATTGTGAGAAAACACTGAAAAAGTCTAAAAATGAGAAAATCACACAGTAGGACTTGGAATATGGTGAGAAACCCTGAAAAAGTCAAAAAATGAGAAAAATCACACTGTAGTACATGGAATATGGTGAGAAACTCTGAAAAAGTCGCAAATTAGAAAATGACAGTGTAGGACCTGGAATATGTTGAGAAAACCTGAAATATTCAAAAAATGAGAAAATGACAATGTAGAACCTGGAATAAGTAAGAAACCCCGAAAATTTTAAAAAGAGAGAAAATCGCACTGTAGGACCTGGAATATGGTGAGAAACAGTGAAAAAGTCAAAAAATGAGAATATCACACTCTAGGACTTGGAATATGGTGAGAAACCCTGAAAAAGTCAAAACATGAGAAATTCATGCAGTAGGACCCAGAATATGGTGAGAAACCCTGAAAGAAGTCGGAAAATGAGAAAATCAGGCAGTAGGACTTGGAAGCTAGTGAGAAACCCTGAAAAAGACGAAAAGTGAGAATAACAAACTGTAGGACCTGGAATCTGTTGAGAAACCCTGAAAAATTCGAAAAAAGCAAAAATCACACTCTAGGACTTGGAATGTGATGAGAAATCCTGAAAAAGTAAAAAAATGAGAAAATCACACTGTAGTACCTGGAATATGGTAAAAAAGTATTAAAATGAGAAGATCACACAGTAGGACTTGGAATATGGTGAGAAACTCTGAAAAAGTCGAAAACATGAGAAAATCACGCAGTAGCATGGAATATGGTGAGAAACCCTGAAAAAGTCGAAAAATGAGAAAATCACGCAGTAGTACCTGGAATATGGTGAGAAACACTGAAAAAGTCTTAAAATGAGAAAATCACACTGTAGGACCTGGAATATGGTGAGAAATTCTGAAAATGTCGAAAAATAAGAAATTCACACTTGTAGGACCTGCAATATGGTGAGAAACCCTGAAAAAGTTAAAAAATGAGAAAATCACACTGTAGGACTTGGAATAAAATGAGAAACCGTGAAAAAGACAAAAAATGACAAAAGTACACGGTAGGAGATGGAATATGGAGAGAAACCGTTAAAAAGTAGAAAAATAAGATATACACACTTGTAGGACATGCAATATGGTGAGAGACCCTGAAAAAGTCTTAAATGAGAAAATCACACTGTAGTACCTGGAATATGGTGAGAAACCCTGAAAAAGTCCAAAAATAAGAAATTCACACGTGTAGGACCTGCAATATGGTGAGAAACCCTGAAAAAGTTGAAAAATGAGAAAATCACACTGTAGGACTTGGAATAAGATGAGACACCCTGAAAAAGTCAAAAAATGAGAAAATTTCACTGTAGGACTTGGAATAAGATGAGAAACCCTGAAAAAGTTGAAAAATGAGAAAATCACAATGTAGAAGATGGAATATGGTGAGCAATCCTGAAAAAGTCAAAAAATGAGAAAATCACACTGTGGAACCTGGAATATGGTGAGAAACTCTGAAAAAGGCGAAAAATTGGAAAAATCACACTCTAGGACTTGGAATATGATGAGAAACCCTGAAAAAGTCAAAAGTGAGAAAATCAGACTGTAGTAGCTGGAATATGGTGAGAAACATTGAAAAAGTCTCAAAATGAGAAAATCACACAGTTGGACCTGCAATATGGTGAGAAACACTGAAACAGTCGAAAAATAAGAAAATCAAACTTGTAGTCCCTGCAATATGGTGAGAAACCCTGAAAAATTCCAAAAATGAGAAAATCACACTGTAAGATTTAGAATATGATGAGAAACACTGAAAAAGTCAAAAAATGAGAAAAATACACTGTAGAAGCTGGAATATGGTGAGTAAACCCTGAAAAAGTCGAAAAATAAGAAAATCACACTTGTAGAACCTCCAATATGTTGAGAAACCCTGAAAAAGTCTTAAAATGAGAAAATCACACTGTAGGACTTGGAATAAGATGAGAAACCCTAAAAAAGTCAAAAAATGAGAAAAATACACTGAAGGAGTTGGAATATGTTGAGAAACCCTGAAAAAGTCTTAAAATGAGAAAATCGCACTGTAGGACCTGGAATATGGTGAGAAACCCTGAAATATCGAAAAATAAGAAAATCAAACTTGTAGTACCTGTAATATGGTGAGAAACCCTGAAAAAGTCAAAAAATGAGAAAATCACAATATAGGACTTGGAATAAGATGAGAATCTGTGAAAAAGACAAAAAAATGACAAAAAAACACACTGTAGGAGCTTGAATATGGTGAGAAACCCTGAAAAAGTCCAAAAATAAGAAATTCACACTTGTAGGACCTGCAATATGGTGAGAAACCCTGAAAAAGTCGAAGAATGAGAAAATCACACTGTAGGAGTTGGAATATGGTGAGAAACCCTGAAAAAGTCGAAAAATGAGAAAATCATGGACTAGGACCCAGAATATGATGAGAAACCCAGAAAAAGTCTTAAAATGAGAAAATCACACTGTAGGACCTGGAATATGGTAAGAAACCCTGAAAATGTCGAAAAATGAGAAAATGACACTGTAGGAGCTGGAATATGTTGAGAAGTCCTGAAAAAAGCCAAAAAAAAAAAAAAAAAAAGAAATACAAACTTGTAGGACTTGTAGGACTTGCAATATGGTGAGAGACCCTGAAAAAGTCTTAAAATGAGAAAATCACACTGTAGGACTTGGAATATGATGAGAAACCCTGAAAAATTCAAAAAATGAGAAAATCACACTGTAGTACCTGGTATATGGTGAGAAACACTAAAAAAGTATTAAAATGAGAAAATCACACTGTAGGACCTGGAATATGGTGAGAAACCCTGAAACAGTCCAAAAATAAGAAAATAAAACTTGTAGTACATGCAATATGGTGAGAAACCCTGAAAAAGTCGAAAAATTAGAAAATCAAATTGTAGGAACTGGAATATGCTGAGAATCACTGAAAAATTTCGAAAAATGCGAAAATCACACTCTAGGACTTGGAATACGATGAGA